>NW_027672977.1:427500-488049 GCF_964194105.1 Spermophilus citellus
AGACATTTTGATATGTTGTGTCTGTGTTCTCATTTACCTCTAAGAATTTTTAATCTCCTCCTTGATGTCTTCTTAACCCATTGTTCATTCAGTAGCATATTGTTCAGTCTCCATTGGATGTAAAATTTTTTATTCTTTATTTTGTCATTGATTTCCAATTTCATTCCATTATGATCTGATAAAATGTATAGTAGTATCTCTACTCCTTTGTATTTGCTAAGAGCTACTCTGTGGCATAGAATATGGTCTATTTTTGAGAAAGATCCATATGCTGCTGAGAAGAAAGTGTATGTTGGCTGATATATAGAATATATGTCAGCTAAGTCTAGGTTATTAATTATGTTATTATGTTCTATAGTTTCTTTATTCAGCTTTTGTTTGGAAAATATATTCAGTGGTGAGAGAGGGTGTTAAAGTCACCCAAGAATATTGTGTTGTGGTCAATTTGACTCTCAACTTCAGAAGAGTTTGTTTGAACATAGCTGCACCATGGTTTGGGGCATATATATTAATGATTCTTATGACTTGTTAGAGAATGGTTCCCTTGAGAAGTATGTGGTGTCCTTCTGTATCCCTTTTAACTTTGGCTTGAAGTCTATATTATTTGATTTGAGTATGGACACCCTGCTTGCTTCCGAGGTCCATGTGAGTGGTATGATTTTTTTTCAACCTTTCACCTTCAGTCTGTGTATGACTTTTCCTATCAGATGAGTCTCATGTAGGCAGCATATTGTTCAATCTTTTTGGCTACAGCAAACAACCCCAGCCTGTAGTTGTCTGTATCATTTGGGTTCCTATCATCACACTCAGAGGTTTGGAAAATGTGGAATCATCTTAGGATAAATTTTCCAGAGTTTATTTCCATCATTGGCAAATTACCTTTCTCAATAGTTTGTTGCAAGTAAATTTTATAAAAAAATACATGTAGAGAAAAGAAAATCCTAAGGAAAAGAGCAAACTTAGAAGATGTAAAATGGCTACACAATTTATTAACATATTGTAACATATTGTCATGCAGCTGTCTAGTACATAACTGACATAAGGCTTAGTTGTCAGATCTACCAGATTCTGTCAATTTCACTTGTTCATTAAAAGTGCCAATGTTGACATCATAAATTCTTTCTATGATATGTTCATTTTCAATATCTTCTAAGTTTGCTCCTTTCCTTAGGATTTTCTTCTTTACATGTATTTTCATAAAATTTTCTTTTTCCAAAGTATTGATATAGATAATTTGCTAATAAATTCTTAGTCATTTAAGGGGTAACATAATTCTGTATTTTTTATTAGTTGTTGATGGACCTTTAGTTACTTATATGTGTGCTGAAAATTAAACCCAGTGCCTCACACATGCCACGCAAGTTCCCTGCCCCTGAGCCTTGGCCCTTATGTTCCACATCTCTATTCTGCTCTTCTCAGCCTTACCCTTCACCTATTATTCTTCATGTCCTTGGCACTAAATGGACCACGGCCTCATGGTCTTGGTCTGAGCTGGGGCTAGGGCCATGCTTGGGCTGTTGTGAAAATGGGGTCCCTATGTCCAGACAGAAGGGTCCTGCAGTGCAGAGTGTGTGGCAGCTGGAGGACCTTTACCAGTGGTAAAGGTTGCAGTGGTGGGGGCCAGTTGGGGCACCCTAATAGAACTCTTTTTCCACCTCTCTTCTGTCAGGGTAGAGTTGCTCTTTCATACCACATGCCTGAGTACAGAGCACCACACCATCTTCCAAAGTGCTTTACCATATACCTTTGCCACTGCAGACTTGGCTGTTCCAATCACTCGACGTCCCTGTGGCCATCAGTCTTATAGTTGTGTGTGTGTGTGTGGGGGGGATGACTATTCCCCTTCCTGGTGAATCTACAGTAGTCTCTGCTGCCTTAACTATTGGCTTCCTTGAAGAGTCCTACTCAATACTCATGTTCATATATTTATTTGCCATGTAAGTATTTTCTCCTTTGTGAAATCTCTTTTGAAATTTCTCATCTGTCCTGGGCTCTGTTAGGATGCCCCCCCCCAAAAAAAATGTGAAGTACTTTGAATATTCTGCACTCTAAGCACTTTACTAAAAATGTTCATGGACAGCATATCCCTTTCTAGATCTTCCTTTAAACATTGAGATCCAGTGACTTAAAATGACCAAAGTAGAATTAACAGAGGTGAAGTCCTAGAAATATTCAGAGGAACATCTTGGAAAAGAGAAAGTAAAAAAATCAGAGAAGAATGAAGTGAATCTAAACCCCAGAATGTTTAGGTGAATACTGTGGCTGGCCCCATGTGCTCTGTGATAAGATGACCAGGGACCTTCCCTGTGGATGAGGACAACACTAAGTCAGTGGTTTGACCCAAAGTTACAGCAACTGGGAAACTGATCAGGTCTCCTTGAGGTCACGTTCCCACCAGTTATCTAACCATGACTCCCTTCTCAGTTCAACTTCTAGGTGTTCCTTCCTCCTAGGAGAATTTTCAGGTTTTCAGAGCTCTAAATTCTCTATTACGTATTTGGTGGCACTGTCCCAGGCATGTGACTCCCATCTCACTGTGTTGGAGATCTGTCTCTGCCATTCTGAGTTTGCAGACCAGGGCTTTCTTTTCCCTGGGCCTACAGCTGCATTTTCTGACTTTCTGGTAAATATTGTGAGCAAGAACAAGCTCACTGGAGACCTTCCAGCTCCTGTTCCTGAGGGACTAAGCTGTGTGAAGGTTGAGGGTAGCCATCAGTGGACCTTTGTGTTTTATACGAAATTGACTAGTCCATCATCTCACATTTGAAAACTACATCAAAATAAGGAGAGGAGATTCCAGAAGTTACTAGAAACTGGGATTTTTTTTTTTTTTTTACAAATTCTTGAAGGAGGGTGAATGTTAACACTGTGAAATTATTTCATTGTTAGGATACCTAAAACATACAAGTTATAAAATAATGCATTACTATTAAGTGATAACATTTGTGATGTTTTCTTTCAAAAGTAATACAATAGTGTTTTTTCTGTAATTTATTTATTGATAGATTTCTTATTTGTGATACATGACAGCACAATGCTGTTCAATTTATAGTACACATATAGAGTACAAGTTTTCACGTGTCTGGTTAAATATAAAATGGTCACACAATTTGTTTCTTCATACATGTATTGGGGTAATGCTGTCCATCTCATTCCACCAACTTATTTTCCCCCATGCCCCCTCTGTTTTTCCTTTCTCCCTTTTGCCCTATCTAAAGTCCCTGTGTTCCTCCCATGATCCCCCTTCCAAATTATGGATCAGCCTCCACATATCAGAAAATATTCAGCCTTTGATTTTGGGGGATTGGCTAACTTCACTTAGCATAATATTCTCCAACTCCATCCACTTACTAGCAAATGCCATGATTTTATTCTCTTTCAATGCTAATATTTCATTGTGTATATACACCACAGTTTTTAAATCAGTTCATCTGATGAAGGGCATCTAGGTTGGTTCCATAGTTTAGCTATTGTGAATTGTGCTGCCCTAAACACTTATGTGGCTGTGTCCCTGTAGTATGTAGTTTCAGATCCTTTGGGTATAGACTGAGGAGAGGGATAGCTGGGTCAAATGGTGGTTCCATTCCCAGTTTTCCAAGGAATCTCCATACTGCTTTCCATATTGGCTGCACCAATTTGCAGTCCCATCAGCAATGTATGAGTGTGCCTTTTCCCCCACATCCTCGCCAACATTTTTTTTTAATCTTCATAGCTGCCATTCTGACTGAACTGAGATGAAATCTTAGTTTTGATTTGCATTTCACTAATTGCTATGTTGAACTTTAAAAAAATATTTGTTGCTAAATTGTATATTATATTCTGAGAAGTGCTTGTACAGCTCCTGGGTCCATTTATCATTTGGGTTATTTGGTTTTTGTTTGTTTTTTTTTTTTGTTGTTGTTGTTGTTTGTTTGTTTTTGGTGTTAAGATTGAGTTCTTCATATACCCTAGAGATGAGTGCTGTATCTGACGTGTGTGTGGTAAGAATTTACTCTCAGGATGTGGGCTATCTCGTCAACTCACTGATTGTTTCTTTTGCAGAGAAGCTGCTCAGTTTGAATTCATCCACTTATTGATTCTTGGTTTTAATTCTTATGCTATAGGAGTCTTAATAAGGGGCCTAATCCAACATAATGAAGATTTAGACTTACTTTTATTCTCTTAGGTTCAGGGTCTCTGGTTTAATTCCTAGGTCCTTGATCCACTTGATGTTGAGTTTTGTGCTTGGTGAGAGATGGGGACTTAATTTTATTTTGCTGCATATGAATTTCCAGTTTTCCCAGCACAATTTGTTGAAGAGGCTATTTTTTTTCCAATGCAAGTTTTTGGTACCTTTGTCTACTATGAGATAACTATATTTATGTGGTTAGTCTCTGTTTTGGTGCCAATACCATGCTGTTTTGGTTACTATTGCTCTGTAGTATGGTTTAAGATCTAGTATAATGATGCCCCCTACTTTACTCTTCTGCTAAGGACTGTTTTAGCTATTCTGGGTCTCTTTATTTTTCAGGGAATAATTACATCATTGGCTTTTCTATTTCTATGAGGAATGCTATTGAGATTTTGATTGGAATTGCATTAAATCTGAATAGTGATTTTAGAAGTATGGTCATTTTGATAATATTAGTTCTGCCAATCCAAGTGCAAAATCGATCTTTCTATCTTCTAAAGTCGTCTTTAATTTCTTTAGTGTTCTATAGTTTTAATTGTAGAGGGCTTTCAACTCTTTCATTAAGTTGATTCCCAAGTTTGTTTTGTTTTGTTTTAGTTTATTGTGAATTAGGTAGTTTTTCCTAGTTTCCCTTTCAGAGGATTTGCCACTGATGTACAGATTGCCTTTGATTTATGGGTGTTGATTTTGTAACCTGCTACTTTGATGAATTAATTTATTAGTTTTAGTAGTTTTCTGGTGGAATTTTTTGGATTTTCTAGGTATAGATTCATGTTATCACCAAATAGTGATAGTTTGAGTTCTTCTTTTTCTATGGTTATTCCTTTAATTTCTTTCATCTATCTAATTGCTCTGGCCAGTGTTTCAAGAACTATGTTGAATAGAAGTGGTGAAAGGTGGCATCCCTGCTTTGTTCCAGAAATTAGAGGGAATGCCTTCAATTTCCCTCCATCTAGAATGATGTTGGCCTAGGACTTAGTGTAGATAGCCTTTATGATGTTGAGATATGTTTCTGTTATCCCAAGTTTTCTAGTGTTTTGAACATGTAAAGGTGCTATATTTTGTCAAATGGTTTTTCTGCACCATTGAGGTGATTATGATTCTTATCATTAAGTCTATTGATGTGATGAATTAACTTTATTGATTTCTGAATGTTGAACAAAACTTGCATCCCTTGGATGAGACACACTTGATTGTGGTGCACTATCTTTTTGATATGTTTTTGTATTTGATTTGCCAGAATTTTATTCAGAATTTTTGCATCTATGTTTATTAGAGAGATTGGTCTGAAGTTTCCTTTTTTTGTGTCTTTGCCTGGTTTTAGAATCAGGGTGACTTTGGCCTCATAGAATGTGTTTGTAAGTGTTCTCTCTCTTTATATTTCATGGAATAATTTCACAATTATTGGTGTTAGTTCTCTTTGGAGGTCTTGTGTTTATTTAGTCCTGGGCTTTTTTTGGTTGGTAGGGATTTGATGGTGTCTTCTATTCCATTGCTTGAAAATGATCTGTTTAAAAAAAAAAAAAAAATATATATATATATATATATATATATATATATATATATATATATATATATATTTAAATATATATATATATTTATTTAAATATATATATATTTTTTTCTGATATCATTTCATTATATATATATATATATATATATATATATATATATATATATATATTATCCTGACTCAAGTTTGGCTAAATCATGTTTCTAGACATTTGTTGATGTCTTCAGCATTTTCTGTTTTATAGGAGTACAAATTTCCAAAATAATTTCTAATTATCTTCTGTATTTCTGTAGTGCTCATGGTGATATTTACTTTTTTATCATGGATTTTAGTAATTGGAGTTTTTTTCTCTCCTTCTCTACAATAGCATGGATAAGGATTTATCAAATGTATTCATTTTTTTCAAAGAGCTGACTTCTCATTTTGTCAAATTTTTAATTGATTCTTTTATTTCAATTTGATTGATTTCAGCTCTGATTTTTAATTTTTTCCTGTCTTCTGCTTTTGGTGTTGATTTATTCTTTTTCTAGGGCTTTGAGATGTACTGTTAGGTCATTTATTTGTTGACCTTGTCTTCTTTAAGAAATAAACTCCATGCAATGAACTTTGCTCTTAGTACTGCTTTCATAATGTCCTGGAGATTTTGACATGTTGTATCACTATTCTCATTCACCTCCAAGAATTTTTCAATCTCCTCTTTGATGTCTTGATGTCTGCCACTCATTGTTCATTCAATAGCATATTGTTTATTCTCCAGGTGTTGGATTAGTTTCTATTTTTATCATTGATTTCTGATTTATTTCCTTTATGATCTGATAAAATGTGCGGTAGTATCTCTGTTTTATATATGCTAAGAGTTGCCCTGCGGTATAGTATATAGCCTGTTTTAGAGAAGGATCCATGTGTTGCTGAGAAGAAAGTGTATTCACTTGTTGAAGGATAAAATATTCTGTATGTGTCATGTAATTCTAAGCTATTGATTGTATTACTGAGCTCTATAGTTTCTCTATCTAGCTTTTGTTTAGAAGATCTATGAGTGGTAAAAGAGGTGTGTTAAAGTCACCTAGAATTATTGTGTTGTGATCTATTTGAGTCTTGAAATTGTGAAGAGTTTGTTTGCTCAATATAGATGCTCCATTGTTTGGGGCATATATATGTATAATTGTGATGTTTTATTGGTGTATGGTTCCCTTGAGCAGTATGTAATATCCTTCTTTATCCCTTTTGATTAACTTTCCCTTGAAATTCACATCGTTTGATATAAGGATGGAAACCCCTGCTTGTTTCTGCAGTCCATGCGTATGGTATGATTTTTCCCAACCTTTCACCTTCAGTCTGTGGATGTCTTTTTCTAAGAGATGAGTCTCTTGGATACAGCATATTGTTGGGTCTTTTTTTTCATCCAATCTGCCAGTCTTTTGATTGCTGAGTTTTAGAAATTAACATTCAGGGCTATTATTGAGACATCATTTGTATTCCCAGTTGTTTTTGTTTATTTTTAGTATTTAACTTGTTTTCTGTTTGATGGGTTTTTCCTTTAGAATGATACCTCCCTTTTCTGATTTTCATTGTTTTTTCATTTCCTCCTCATGGAATATTTTGCCAAGGATGTTATGTAGTGCAGGCTTTCTCGCTGTAAATTCTTTTAACTTTTGTGTATCATTGAAGGTTTTTATTTTGTCTTAAAAATAACATCTAAATCAAAATCTAAAGTTTAATTTAGCTGGATATGATTTTTTTTGAGAGAGAGAGAGAGAGAGAGAGAGAGAGAGAGAGAGAGAGAGAGAGTGTTTTAATATTTCTTTTTTATTTTTTGGTGGACACAACATCTTTGTTTGTATGTGGTGTTGAGGATCGAACCCGGGCCGCACACATGCCAGGTGAGTGCGCTACCGCTTGAGCCACATACCCAGCCTGGATATGATTCTTAATTGGCATCCATTTTCTTATAGAGCTTGGTTTATATTGTTGCTGGATCTTGTAGCTTTCAGGGTCTGGGTTGAGAAATCCACAGAAATACTAATTGGTTTCCCCTATATGTAATCTGATTCCTTTCTCTTGTGGCTTTTAAAATTCTCTATTCTGTATGTTGGGCATTTTCATTATAATGTGTCTTGGTATGGATCTGTTGTGATTTTGTACCTTCGGCATCCCGTAAGCCTCTTGTATTTGATTTACCAAATCACTCTTCATGTTTGGAAATTTTTCTGATATCATTTCATTGAGTAGATTGTTTATTCCTTTGGTTTGTACCCCTTTGCCTTCCTCTAGCCCAATAATTGTTAAATTTGGTCTTTTCATATTACCCATAATTCTTGAAACCTCTTTACCATCTTCACTGTGGTCAACTTTGTTTTTGAAGATTATATATCTTGTTTTCATTGTCTGAGGTTCTGTTTTCCAAAGATGTATTATGTTGGAGATGCTTTCTACTCAGTTTTTAATTTTTTTTGTTTCCTTTATTTCAAGTATTTCTGTTTTGTTTTTTTTTTTTTTTTTTTGTCCAGAATCTCTATCTCGTTATTGAAGGAATATTTTGCTTCCTGTATTTGCTTATGTATTTCTTTATCAAAATAGTGTTTTGCTGTCTGTATTTGCTGTCTTACATCATCTTTAATTCAAAGAAAATTATACACCTCCACTACTTCTGTATCATTTCTTCTGCTGTTTTGAGCATGGATCCTAATAATGTAGCATCTTTGTTTGGAGCACATTCTCCCCTTGGTTTCTCGTGTTGTTCATGCATCTTCCCTTCTAGCTCTGGGTTTTCAAGGTGTTAGTTTTTATCCTATAGGCTTATAGTGTCCCCAATGGGTTCCAATACATCTCCTTTAAGTGGGAGATCAATATTCACTGATCCCAATACAAAGAATATGCAGCCTTAAACCAAATAGCTGCTATTAAGGTGTTTAAGGTTTTGTCACAATATACAGAAATCATTACCTACAATATAAACAGTAGTTTGCAAAAGGTCTGAAGGTTCTGGTGTGGACAAAGAGAGCCAGGGGTGGAGTGTAGAATGAGATGTTTAGGGTGTAGGAGGTGAGGATATAGAGTTATTAAGTCTTAGGAAGAGTGAAAGAGGAATGAAGTTGGATACTAGCAAGAGAATAGAGAAAGTGATTTGGGGGAGACACGTAATTGGGAAGACAGCAGAGCAGACAAAAAAAACATAAAAATCAAGAAATACAAAATGTAGAAACAGGAGATAAAAGAATATACGACACAACGTTAATATATGTTTCAGACCTCCCGGAACTCAAAGGCCTAATCCATGAGAAGTTCTTGGTTTTTACAAAAGTTGGGAATGTGAGGGGGAAAGAAAAGAAAAAGAATCTCAAAGATAAAAGTGTTGTTTTCTTTGGAATTCAGTATCTTTCCTGCTTCTTATGTACCATGATATAAAACAGTCTACTAGCTGCATGATGTCAGGAACATGCTGTTTAAAAGCCAATGCCAGAGACAGAGTTGGGGTTGTCTGGTGTTTGCTGGTGTCTCCACCCTCAGAATGGTGAAGGTTATTAGGGTGGGAGGGTTGGTCTTGGGGGTGGCGTTCTTGGAAGTGGGGTTTAGCACTTGCCAGTCCCCATGGGAGACTGCACCCCAAGGTTCTAGTCTGGGGCCAACCTGGAGACCTCAGAATTCCTGGTGTCTAATTTAGTCTCTGAACTCTGTCTCACGTGCCCCTCCCTTTCTACTTCCCAGTTAGAAACCTCTCTCCCCAGAAGTCTTATGGGCTGTGATCTGGGGGCTGTGCACCTGTCGTGGAGAGCTGTGGAGCAGATCAGGACAGGGCTTTGCAAGGTATGGACTGGCCATGTGGCCACAGGCACTGTGCTGGGTTAGTGGCTCCTGTGGACAGGGGTATTTGGGAAGTATAGGTACCTTGATATTGCTTGTAGGCACCAGTCTCTGTCCCAAGCTGGGAGTTGCCCTAACTAATGATGGTGACAAAGGTGTCCCAAGTTGGAGGTGGCTGCTTTCAGAGATGGGGGTATCAGGTTGTGTTGGGCTAGGTCGGGACATTGGGTGACATGTTAAGATCCAGCTCTGTGTCATGCAGTGTTGTGGATGGCAGCTGTATCCAGACCCTGTCCAGTGTCCCCAGGTGCAGACTACCACATTTAGGGGACTATGGCAGTGGTTGCAGTGTTCCAAGATGGAGGCAACTGGGGGATCCCCACATTGGTAATGACAGTCCACACAGGAGTGATGGGTGGGGATCCTGTGGACCAATTGCCACTAGGATTTCTGCATGGGTGGGCAGCTAGGAGTCCTGTGTGGGTGCTGATGCTGGTGGTCCTGCTTGGGCATGGTGGCTGGAGGACCTGTGTGGGCTTTGTGGCTGGCATTCCTGCATGGGAGCAGTGGTTAGGGGTCCTCTAAGAACTCTCAGAGAAACAGTATTTCCACTGCTTCAATCGCAGGACACAGAGCAACACAGCATGCAGTCTCCCTCTAGCCCACAACTTGAATTTCTCCCTGTTTTCTGCAATTTAAATTAACCATGTGACCAAATGCTCTTGCTAATGTGACAGTTGATAAAGCTGGGTCGTGGTTGTCAAAGTTGTGCAAATCTTTTCCAAAATATGGTAAGGTTACTATAATGTTGTTGTTGTGTGTTTGTGTGTTTTAAGAGCAAGTCCTTGGGCAGACAACTCCAAGCTGAATTATTAATATTCCATGCTTCTTTCCTTAATTGCAACTCATTTAAAATGTGAATGATATTTTACCCTGAGGAAATAGCCCCCCTTTTTAAGACTATGTCTCATAAATTATGACATAAGAAATACTCTGAAGCTAAATGTGACATTTTTAAAAATTTGCAATGAAAAACCCTGATATAAACAAGAAGAAGTCTGATTCTCATATAGGTTTCCTTATAACACTTGTTTTTAGTTTTAAAGATGGGTGGATTTTTTTCCTGATTCTGTCTTTGTCTAAATTGATAACAGGAAGTTTGCTGGCTGGGGTATCTCTCATCTCCTGTGCCTGTTAAAGTGTTTGTGGCAGACTATGGTCTTGTTCTCTTGGTTTCTGACTTGTAGAGAATAGAGTTTTGCTGAGATTTTCACCAGTATCTTTGCCTTTGTCAAAGAGGTATAGCAAATTACTTGTGTTTCTTGCTATCTCAAAGACTACAAGTCTTTCAAAGTGAGGTATGAGATAGAAGTGGTTTTAAAGTGGATATTTTTAAGGTAGGAGTTCACTAAGTACTGTTAGAAGTGAAAGATGAGCTCAGAACAGTAACAAAATTCAAGATCAATCAGTTGTTTATGTGCATAAGAAAACAAATAGCAAACATAAAATTAAAGAGACAGTTCTATTGACCATAAAATCAATAGCAAAATGCTTGGGAAATTTTCAAAAGATGTGAACACTTGAACATTTCACATGGGTTGCTTTTAGAAAATATAGCATCACCCTAAGCCACCTCCTTGTTTTTGAGGACTTAAGTTCATAGAAAGAAGACAAGACAGGAATTAAAAATCTCCCCCTGTGGTAATGATGATAGCACCTAGACCTCACTTGTAGAACACACCTATCATCCTGGTTTTATTTTTATTTGAGATATGTTCTTGCCAAGTTAGTGAGGCTCGACTCAAAGTTGTGACACTCCAGACTTGGCTTCCCAAGCAGCTAGGGTTACATGTATGTGTTACCACAATGCCTGCCAGGGATTGTGGGCTTTTTTGATTTCTTTAGTTGTAGATGGACACAGTACCTTTATTTTATATATTTATTTTTATGTGGTGCTGAGGGTGGAATTCAGGGCTTCATGTGCTAGGCAGGTACCCTACCACTGAGCCCCAGCCCCAGGGATCACATTCTTGACTTTCATATTAAAGGTTGGCTCAGGATAATATCTAGGTTTGCAAATGAATATAATGTCCCCATTTATTTCTTGATTTTTTTTTCTTTTAAGGAATGAACTCCATTCAATGATTTTTCCTCTTAGTACTGATTTCATAGTGTCCACAAGATTTTGATATGTTGTGTATGTGTTCTCATTTAACTCTAAGAAATTTTAATCTCCTCCTAGATGCCTTCTGTAACACATTGTTCATTCAGTAGCATATTGTTTCGTCACCAGATGATGGAGAAATTTTTATTTTTTATTTTGTTTTTTATTTCATTATGATCTGATAAAATGCATGGTAGTATCTTTACTTTTTTGTGTTTGCTAAGAGTTGCTTTGTGGCACATTATATAGTGTATTTTAGAGAAGGATCCATGTGATGCTGAGAAGAAAGTGTATCCACTTGATGCATATTGAAATATATATATATATATATATATATATATATATATATATATATATATATATATATATATAAAGTTAAGTCTAAGTTATTGATTGTGTTATTGAGCTCTATAGTTTCTTTATTCAACTTTTGTTTGGAAGATCTGTCCAGTGGTGAGAGAGGTGAGTTAAAAAGTCACTCAAGGTCATTGTATTGTGGTCAATTTGACTCTTGAACTTGAGAAGAGTTTGTTCGATGAACATAGCTGCACCATTGTTTGGGGCATATATATATTAATGATTGTTTTGTCTTGTTCGTGTGTGGTGCCCTTGAGCAGTATGTAATGTACATATTTATCCCTTTTGATTAACCTTGGCTTGAAGTCTACTTTATTTCATATGAGGATGGAAACCCCTGCTTCCTTCTGCTGTCCATATGAGTGGTAAGATTGTTCCCAACCTTTCACCTTTAGTCTGGTATGTCTTTTCCTGTAGATGAGTCTCCTGTAGGAAGCATATTGTTGCATATGTTTTTTTTTTTTTTAAATCTAGTCTGGTAGCCTATGTCTTTCGGTGAGTTTAAGCCATTAACATTCAGGGTTATTATTGACACATGGTTTGTATTTCCAGCCACATTTCTGTATTTTTGTTATTTAACCTTTCTTCTTTAATTAGTTTTCCTTTAGGTTATTGCCTCTCTCTGCTGATTTTCATTGTTTTTTAAATTTTCTCTTCATGGAATATTTTGCCAAGAATGTTTTGTACTGCCAATTTTCTAGCTATAAGTTCTTTTTACTTTTGTTTATTGTACGAGGTTTTTATTTCATCTTCAAATCTAAAGCTTAATTTTGCTGGATACAAGATTCTTTGTTGGCACCCATCTTCTTTCAGAGCTTGATACATGTTGTTTCAGGATCTTCTAGTTTTCAGTGTCTCTGTTGAGAAATCAGCAGAGATCCTAGTTGGTTTCCCCCTTTGTGTAATCTGATTCCATTCTCTTGTGGCTTTTAAAATTCTCTCCTAATTCTGTATGTTGGTAATATTCATTATGATGTGCCTTGGTGTGGATCTATTGTGATTTTGTACATTCAGCATCCTGAAGGCTTCTCATTTTTGATTTTCCAATTTATTCTTCATGTCAGGAAATTTTTCTGATATTTCAGTGAATAAATTGTTCATTACTTTGATTTGGACCTCTATGCCTTCCTCTAGCCCAATAATTTTTAAATTTGGTCTTTTCATGTTATCCTGTAATTCTGGAATATGCTGCTCATGGTTTCTTATCATCTTAACTGTATGGTCAACTTTATTTTTTCAGGATTATATATTTTGTCTGCATTGTCGGAGATGCTGTCTTCCAAGTGATCTATTCTGTTTGAGATGCTTCCTATTGAGTTTTTAATTTGGTTTATTGTTTCCTTTATTTCAAGGATTTGTGTTTGTTTGTTTTTCAGAATCTCTATCTCCTTATTGAAGGAATATTTTGCTTCCTGTATGTGCTTACATAGATCTTTATCAAACCAATCCTTTGCTGCCTGTATTTGCTGTCTTACATCATTCTTTAATTCAAAGAAAATTATACCCCTCCACTTCTTCTCTATCAATTCTTCTGCTGTTTTGACCATGGCTTCTAATAATGGAGCATTTTGGGACACATTTTACCCTGGGTTCTTCATGTTGTTCATGCATCTTCCCTTCTAGCTCTGTGTATTTGAGGTGTTACAGTTTTTACCCTGGAGGCTTATAGTGTCCCTAATGGGTTCCAATGCCTCCCCTTTAAGGGGGAGATCAATATTCACAGATCCCAATACAAACAATATGCAGCCTTAAACCAAGTAGCTGCTATTAAGGTTTTTATGGATTTTTCACAATGTATAGAAATGGCAAGTTTAATTATTATCTAAAATATAAACAGTTGGTTTGCAAAAGGGTGTGCAGTTTCGGGTGTGGACAAAGAGAGAACCAGGAGTGGGGTGTAGGATGAGATGTTGAGGGGTTAAAAGATGAGGATATAGAGTTATTAGATCTTAGGAGGGGTGAAAGAGGAATTAAATGTTGGATAGTAGCAGGATAAAAGAAAGTGATTTGGGGAAAATATGTAAGTGGAAGACAGTAGAGAGAACAAAAAAAACCCAAATTAAAAAATACAAAATGTAAATATAGGAGATAAAATAATATACAACACAAGTATAATATACTCCAAGGCCTTAGTAGCCCAATCTATGAGAAGTTCTTTGTTTTACAAATACTGGGAATGTAAGGGTGGAAGAAGAGGGGGAGATAAAAGAGAAAAAGAATCTCAACGGAAGATACAAGGATTGTTTTAGTAGGAGTTCAGTATCTTTCCTGCTTCTTTTCTCACCTATTAGTTGGGGTTGTCTGTTGTTTGCTGGTGTCTCCACCCTCAGGATGGTGAAAGTTATTAGGGTGGGCGTGTTGGTCTTAGGGATGGAGTTCCTGGAGGTGGGAGTGTAGCACATGCCAACTCCCATGGGAGACTACACCCAATGATCTCATCTGTGGCCCACCTATAGACCTCAAAATTCCTGGCCTCTAATTTAGTCTCTGAACTCTATCTCACTCACTCCTCCCTTTCTACTTGCCAATCAGAAACCCCTCTCCCCAGAGATCTTATGGGCTGTGCTCCAGCGGCTGTGCACCTGTTTTGGAGAGCTGTTGAGCAGACCAGGACCAGGCTCTGCAAGCTATGGACTGGCCATATGGCCACAGGCACTGTGCTGCATTAGCAGCTCCTGGGGAGAGGGGGGATTTGGGGACTATAAGTACCTTGATTTGCTTAGGCCCCAGTCTGTGTCCCAAGCTGGGAGTTGCCCTAACTAAAGATGACAAAAAAAGTGTCCCATGTTAGAGGTGGCTGCTTTCAGAGATGGGGTGTTGGTTGTGTTGGGCCGGATGGTGGCATTAGGTGACATGTTAAGAGATCCAGCTCTATGGCATTTAGTGTTGTTGCTCGTAGCTGTCTCCAGATACTGTCTAATGTCCCCAGATGCAGGCCACCACATGTAGGAAACTATGGCAGTGGTTGAAGTATCCCATGATGGAGGCAAATTGGGGATTCCAATGTTTATAATAAGGATCCACACAGGAGTGGTGACTAGGGATCCTGCAGGGCAGTGGCCACCAGGATTCCTGCATGGGTGGGCAGCTAGAAGTTCTGTTCAGGTGCTGATGCTGGTGGTCTTGCTTGGGCATGGTGGCTGGAGGGCCTGTGTGGGCTTTGTGACCAGCATTCCTGCATGGGAGCAGTGGTCAGGGGTCCTCTAATAACTCTGAGAGAAACAGTATTTCCACTGATTGAATCTTAGGTCACAGATTGACAAAGCATACAGCTTCACTCTAGCCCATATCTTGGATTTCTCCCTGTTTTCTGCAACTTAAATTAACCATGTGACCAAATGAAAACATTTTCCAAAATATTATTGTAGGTTACTATCTTATTTAAATAAAAAACATAGCAAGACCTTGGGCAGACAACTCCATCCTGAAGTATTAATATTTCCTGCTTTTTCTCCTTAATTGCAACTCATTATAGGAAATAGCCCCTCTTTTGTTTAGTCTATGTCTCATAACTTATGCCATAAGAAATATTCTGAAGCTAAATGTGACATTTTAAAAAAATTGTAGTGAAAAACCCTGATTTAAACAAGGGGAAGTCTGATACTCATATAGATTTCCTGATGAAACTTGTTTAGTTTTGGAGATGGGTGGATTTTTTTCATTTATCTGTTTAACTTGTGTATATCATCCTGACTCAGTTTGGGTGAGTCATATGATTCTAGACACTTGTTGATGTCTTCAATATTTTCTGTTTTATTAGGGTACAAATTTTCAAAATGATTTCTAATTATCTTCTGTATTTCTGTAGTGTTCATGGTGATATTTCCTTTTCATCATGGATTTTAGTAATTTGAGGGTTTTTCTGCCCTTCTCTGCATTACCATGGATACAGGTTTATCAAATGCATTTATATTTTTCAAAGAGCCAACTTTTCATTTTGTAAATTTTTAATTTTTTTAAAATTTATTTAAAAAAATAAATGACAGAAGAATGCATTACTATTCTTACTACACATGTACAGCACAATTTTTCATATCTCTCTATATAAAGTATATTGACACCAGTTCATATCTTCATACATGTACTTTGGATAACAATGCCTGTTACATTCCACCATTCTTGCTAATCCCCTGCCACCACCCTTCCCCTCCCACCCCTCTACCCTAACTAGAATTCATCTCTTTCTCCAATGCTCCCCCTCCCTGCCCCACTATGAGTCAGCCTCCTTATATTAGAGAGAACATTCTGCATTTGATTTGGGGATTGGCTAACTTCACTTGGCATTTGATGGCATTGAAGATGGTAATGCTATCCCATTTACCTGCAAATGCCATATTTTATTCTCCTTTATTGGTGAGTAAAATTCCATTGTGTATAAATGCCACATTTTTAAAAATTTTATAATGCTCTTTAATATGCCTACATACAGCACAATACATGAGACTTTGAACAAGCACAAGTGACAAGAGTGGTGGTCCCAGAGTCATCAACAGATCAATAAGCAATCAAGGAAAAGCAAGAGGCCATCCGCAGGGTACACAGACACATCCCTATAGTCCCGCTGCCAGCCTCACCCCATCTCAAAAAATAACAATTAAAAGGACTGTGGAGAAACTCAGTGGTAGAGCACTCCTGGGTGAAATCTGAACAATGAAAGAGAGGAAAGAAGTTCAGAAAAGCCATTTCACCAATATGTACCAAAGGCTGGATTGAAAAGGCCTAAACTAACTTACACAATATGTAATGAAACATTAGACTCAAAAGACTTAGATTCCATTTTCCTGTACTTTAACAATAATAGAGATTTAACCCAGAAAAAACATGTTGCTTTCAAATCTTCATGCTGATGCAATGCTTCTCTCCAACCCAGGGTGCAGTTTTGTTACCTCTGAACAGACAAAAAAAAAAAAAAAAGAAATGAAGGCATACACCATTTTCACACACCTACAGTGGTTATATCAAAATAAATAAATAAAATGAAACAAAATAAAAGATTTCTTCAAGCCTGAACAAGTTCAAGTGGATCTGTAACAAGCAAAGATCTCACCACATTTCTATATACAAGGCTTTTCTCCAGTGTGATTTCTTAAATGCTCTTCAAAGGGATCTGGAAAGTTGAAAGTGTTACTGCAATTTTCAAATATAGAAAAAGGATTTTCACAGATGTGAATACTTTTATGTCTTTGGAGAAAGCTCTGAAAGCTGAATACTGTGCCACATGGCTTATCTTCAGCATTTTCTACAGTATGAGTCCTTTCATACAACTGAACAAAACTAGAACGGCTGAAACCTTCATATTTCTTACTTACATAGGATTTATTCATTTTATTCCAAAACAATATTCCCAGTCCTTAGGAAAAAAATGAGAAAACTAGAAGATTTCCCACAATTCTCACATTTACAGTGCTTCTATGCATGAGTGTTTTCATATTTAGGAAGGAAAACAAAGCTGACAGAACGTAGCAAATCTCCCACATTCAGAGAGTTTGTTTTCCAAGGACCTGAACAGACACTTCTCAGAGGAGGACATACAAACAATCAACAAGTACATGAAAAAATGCTCACCATGTCTAGCAGTCAGAGAAATACAAATCAAAACCACCCTAAGATGCCATCTCACTCCTGTAAGATTGGCAGCCATTATGAAGTCAAACAACAACAGGTGCTGGCGAGGATGTGGGGAAAAGAGGACACTTGTACATTGCTGGTGGGACTGCAAATTGGTGCGGCCAATTTGGAAAGCAGTATGGAGATTCCTTGGAAAGCTGGGAATGGAACCACCATTTGACCCAGCTATTCCCCTTCTCGGACTATTCCCTAAAGACCTTAAAAGAGCATACTATAGGGATACTGCTACATCAATGTTTATAGCAGCACAATTCACAATAGCTAGACTGTGGAACCAACCTAGATGTCCTTCAATAGATGAATGGATAAAAAATGTGGCATTTATACACAATGGAGTATTACTCAGCATTATAAAATGACAAAATCATGGCATTTGCAGGAAAATGGATGGCACTAGAGCAGACTATGCTAAGTGAAGCTAGCCAATCCCTAAAAAACTAATGCCAAAGGTCTTCTTTGATGCAAGGAGAGCAACTAAGATCAGAGCAGGGAGGAAGAGCACGAGAAGAAAATTAACACTGAACAGGGATGAGAGGTGGGAGGGAAAGGGAGAGAAAAGGGAAATTGAATGGAAATGGAAGGAGACCCTCAGGGTTATACAAAATTACATATAAGAGGAAGTGAGGGGAAAGGGGAAATAAACAAGGAAGAGAAATGAATTACAGTAGATGGAGTAGAGAGAGAAGATGGGAGGGGAGGGGCAGGGAGGGGGGGTAGTAAAGGATAGGAAAGGCAGCAGAATACAACAGACACTAGTATGAAAGTATGTAAAAACGTAGATGTGTAACCAATGTGATTCTGCAACCTGTATACGGGGTAAAAATGGGAGTTCATAACCCACTTGAATCAAATGTATGAAATATGATATATCAAGAGCTATGTAATGTTTTGAACAACTAATAATAAAAAAAAATGTGAAAAATATCACAAATCATTCCATTTTCCCTTTTGCCTTCAAAGCCATTTCATTCAAATTAAATGTCACAATTTGTATCCATGAATCCACTGAAGGGCATCTAGTTTGGCTCCACAGTTTAGCTATTGTGAATTGTGCTCCTATACATATTGATGTGGCTGTGTCAGTGTAGTATGCTGTTTTTACCACATTAGGGTATAGAGGGAGGAGTGGAATAAGTGGGTCAATTGGTGATTCCATTCCCAGTCATTTTAAAATTGCTTATTTTGTTTCAATTTCATTGACTTCAACTCTGATTTTAATTATTTTTTTGTTTTTCACTGCTTTTGATGTTGATTCTTTTTTCCCCTAGGGCTTTGTGATGTAATTTTAGGTCATTTATTTGTTGACTTTTTTCTTTTTTTAACGAATGAACTTCATGCAATGAACTTTACTTAGTATAACCTTCATAGTATCCCAATCCATTGTTCATTCAATAGCATATTATTTAGTCTCCAGGTGTTGAAGTAGCTTCTATTTTTATCATTGATTTCTAATTCCATTCCATTAAGATCTGATAGAATGCAGGGTAGTATTTGTACTTTTTTGTATTTGCTAAGAGTTGCTTTGTGGCATAATATGTGGTCAATTTTATAGAACAATCCATTTGTTGCTTGCCGCAGTCTGGCAGGGCACAAAATCACGAGCCACCACACACCTTGTAGATTCAAACAGCAACTCTTTATTCCCGAACTCACACCGGCACTCTACACACGTTCTGGGGAAATTCACATTCTGGGCAAAATCCACGTACTCCAGCAGGCTCTAATCAGCAGGATACACCCTATTCCCGGCAGGGTACACCTTCAACCTGGAACCGCCCTAAACCCAAGGAGCCGGGATACTCCCTAAAACCTGATCCGCCCTAAACCCAGATCTGCCCTGGTCCTTGAGCAAGGTCACCTTACTCAAGCATACAAGCAATGTCACTGCGAATGTCCAAGGCAAGTCCATTTCCACGAGTCCTTCCTCTAAGCAACATGGGGTATGCTGGCAAGGAAATTGTCATACCTACTTGGCTAATGGCTCTCAGCATCTCCCCCCTTCTGATTAATTAAACAACAAGCAATGTGCCTTAAGGACCGTGCCTGGTACGTTGTCCAATTCAACATATGGTTCTTACCCGTCATGGGAAAAACTGACCTCTAGGCATCAGCCTCCTGTCTTAGGTTGATACCACTGGAATTGGATCATACCCGTCACTGACTACCGGTCCGGCATACAGCCATACTTGTGGATAGGCCTATGCACCATTGGGGGGGTGAGGTTCTTGCCTCATATCTGTTGGCCCCCAAATTTTAGACATTCACTAGCAAAAGGGAGAAGGATACAGATATGCCACGACACCAAGCCAGTTGATGGCTCCATTGGAAAAATTGCAACACTGGTGACACCATCAACAAAGATATGCCAGCACTATCACAATTGGCTGCACCAAATGATAGTTCACAATGCATACAAGTGATATATAGTTCAGGCAAGTTCTGCAAGCAGTTCAAAGCAGAGGAGTCTATCAATATGTCCATTTCCTCCCAAAGTAAATCGAGTCCTTGATTGAGCATTACTTGTTGAGTTATATTCATTGATGCATCAGTTTATACAGTTTACTGTGATAGCTATCATAGAAGCTGTAGTTTGGTTTTATCTTAGTCTTCACCGGCACTGGGATGGAGATGGGAATTCTGGCAATGATGCTAAAGAGACATTATCCTGAGCAGAATTATTAAATATAATGAAAAGAAAAGGTGAAAGTAAACAAACAGATCTGTTAATCACCTTTAAAAACAATTCTTAACAGCTGTTTACCTAATTTAAATTAAACCATTTAAATCACGTGAATAAAAAAAAATAATTCAGATCCATTTTTTCATGAGCACTCCTCATATATGATCTATGGACATACGCACACACAGACATACAACTCAAAACAGAAGTGTGCACACATAACATACAACACATAAGACAACAGTACAGGCCTTGTAGCTTTACCTAGGTGAAATCTCCATTGCAATGTTTTAAAACTCCACAGTCAAAAAATAAAACTGATCAGAAAAACATTAACCTAGGTTTGTATGAGCTCGAAAATAAAATAGAACTTTATGATGTGGGAAAAATGGAATAATAAAATAGATATTGAAAAAAGGACCCTGGTTAATCACTGTTGCAGATGTAAGAATAGCCAAGCTGGAGCTCTGGATATCAGCTGTTATGGATTTGAGTCAAATCATCTTCTTTTTGGATTGTAGAAATTGCTTTAGTTAATCTCTCTGGAATCCAAATCGGCTGCTGTTCTCCCTGTTGAAAAACACAAACAGAACCCTGACTCCAGACAATCACTGGGTCAGAACCTTTCCATTGTCCTGTTAGAATATCTTTCCAAAGTACCTTAGGCTTATGTACATTTTTTTGAATACATATGTCTTTCCGCAGCACTAAGTTCTGATGAATCCAAATTTAGAAAGTTTAGAGTAAAAAGGGTTATTTTAAGTTTAACTTTGGGGGATATATACCCCTTTCCAATTCCCTCTTTTTGCTTTAATAAGTATGTTTTAATAGTTTGATGAGCTCTTTCAACTATGCCTTGTCCCTGTGGATTGTATGGGATTCCTGTTACATGAGTAATACCAAATGATGAGCAAAATTGTTTAAAAGAGACCAGGACAATTATGTGTTTTTAACTGTTTAGGAACGCCCACAGTGGCAAAATTTTGTAAGCAATGAGCTATAACATCTTTAGTTTTTTCTCCAGCATGAAGGGAGCCCATCAAAAATACGGAAGAAGTATCAACTGTAACATGTAAATATTTTAATTTTCCAAATTCTGGCAAGTGTGTGACGTCCATCTGCCAAATATGGTTAGGTATCAGTCCTCTAGGATTGACTCCAAGATTAACTTGTGGTAAAAGGGTCACACAATTTTGACATTGTTTGATTATGTGTCTGGCTTGTTCCTTAGTTATTTTAAAATGCTTTTGTAAAGTATTAGCATTAACATGAAACATTTTATGAAAATTTGTAGCTTCTTCAAATGTAGAGAAAATATGTATGTCATGTGTAGTTTTATCTGCTAAATCATTGCCCAAACTAAGGGCTCCAGGCAATCCTGTATGTGCCCTAATATGTCCTATAAAGAATGGATCTTTTCTGTCCCAGTTTAGACTTTGTATAGTGGAAAACAAAGAGAAAACAGCAGAGGAAGGGGAAATCCTACCAGCATCTTCAAGGGATACAATAGCATTAACTATACATTGACTATCAGAAAATAAATTAAATACAGAATCTTTAAACATCACAAAAGCTTGTAAAACTGCATTAAGCTCTACCTTTCGAGCTGATTGTTTGGGCACTAAAAATGTAAAAATTTGATCAGGGGTAACTACTGCTGCTCTACCATTATTAGACCCATCAGTGAATATATTTGGAGCATTCATGATCGGTGTTTTTCTTGTCATTTTAGGAAAAGCTACAGGATGCTTAGACCAAAAAGACAACAAAGGATTAGATGGGAAATGTTTATCAAATGAAACATTAGATTTACACATGATTATTGCCCAAGTATTTAACTCATTAGCTAACTCATCAATTTGATCCATAGTATATGGAGTAATAATTTTATTGGGAGAAATTCTAAACACTCCCTTTGCTGCTTTTATTCCCTTGGGTATTAATTGTCCTACAGCCTCAGGATACCTAGTAAGAATAGTGTTAGGAGAATAAGTTAAATGTATCCACAATAATGGACCTTCTTGCCAAAATACTCCTGTAGGAATATTTTTTTTTGGTAGTATAATAAATAATAAAGGCAAACTTATATCAATTCTATCCAAATTCATATTTTCCATATATGTTTCAATGATTTTTAATGCCTTTCTAGCTTTAGGAGTTAACATTCGGGGTGAATTTTGATCTGATGGACCTTTTACAATATCAAATAAAGGTCCCAACTCTCCTGTTGGTATACCTAGATAAGGCCTTATCCAATTTATGTCTCCCAATAAGTTTTGAAAGTCATTAAGTGATTTGAGTTGATCTACTCGTATTTGAATTTTTGGTGGACTGACCATGGTTGAGGATAATAGAACTCCTAAATAATTAATTGGAAAATTTAATTGTACTTTATCTATTCCTATCTCTAGATTATAATGTTTTAATAAGTTTATAAGTGTGGCATAACATTCCAGCAATGTGTTTTTATCTTTATGTGCTAATAATACATCATCCATAGAGTGAAATATTTGTAGTTCAGGATTTTTATTTCTAAGTGGCTGGATTGCTTTGTTAACATAGATTTGACACATAGTTGGACTGTTAGCCATCCCTTGAGGGAGTACTTTCCATTCATATCTTTGATCAGGACCTTCATGATTTAGTGCAGGGATAGTAAATGCAAAACATAGACTATCCTCGGGATGAATTGGAATAAAAAAAAAAACAATCTTTAATATCTATAGCTAAAACATGCCAGGTTTTTGGTAAAGCAGATGAATGAGGAATCCCCTGATTGAGCAGGTCCCATAATAACTGTCTTATTATTAATGGCTCTTACATCTTACAATAATCTCCATTTACCAGATTTCTTTTTGATGACAAAAATGGGGTATTATGGGGAGATACGGAAGGTTGTGTATGTCCTTCTGCTAATTGTTGTTTGACCAGATCATGGGCTACTTGTATCTTTTCTTTAGTCAGGGGCCACTGAGGAACCCACACTGGTCTTTCTGATTTCCAAGTAATTTGGATTGTCTCAGTGGCCCTTTCTGAAAATCCAACCAATGTCTGTCTGTTCCTTGATCTATTTGAATTGGTGCTGCTATACCTTGTTCTTGTTCTCCTAATCTTTTTTCTTTCCTAAAACCTTGTCTAGCCCTAGTAGTGGGTGCATTAGGATTGATGTTATTTTTTAACGTCAAACCTAGTTGATCTAGGACATCTCATCCCCATAAATTTAGGAATATGAAATAGGAAGATGATCCAATACATATGGCTGTATAGTTTCTTCACATCCTTCAGGACCCTTCCAATCTAATATCATAGCACTTCTATGGGGATTAGTCGCCACTCCTAGGCCTCGAAACATTTGAGTGGCTTGTTGTAATGGCCAAAAACATTGTGTCCAGTAGCCCATTAAACTCATGTCCTTGAATATTTAGTTATAGCATTGGGCGAGAATCTAAATTTAAAGACAGCATAGCCCAATCTACACCTGTGGAGCCTAATCCCCTGGAACCTCTTTCTACACTACGACTAGAGAATTTATTATGTAGGCTGGGTATTATTAACAACTGTGCTATTCTATCTCCAGGTGAAATTACTGATATACGTCTTGGAGAACTAGCTATAATTTTTATTTCACTTACATAATCGGGATCAATTACCCCAGGACTTATCATAAGTCCTTTTAATGTAGATGAACTATGTCCCAATAATAAGCCTACTGTTCCTTGGGAAAGAGGTCATTTTACTCCTGTAGGAATGATTTAAACTCCCATCTCTGGAGTTAGTACTGCTCTTGCAGAGGTGCAGATGTCCAACCCTGCGCTCCCTGGGGTTTGTCTGATGAGGGATTTAATGGACAATGTGTCCTGGGCACCACCCTGATGGTGTTTCTGGGTTCCTCCATTGCCCCGTATATTTGTGGTTGTCGGCCCCGGAGCATTGGGCCCCCCAGTCCATTTTTTGGAAATGAAGCCTGATGCCTTTCTCCATGATATCGTGGGTAAATACCTGATCCTTGTCCGTTTTTTGATAAGGGAGTACCTTCTATGGTGGTTTGAGAACGGCATTCATTAGCCCAATGTCTCCCTCTATGGCATCGTGGGCAAATACCCGGTATTCTATTCCTTTGATTTCTAGTTTTGTTAACCCCCCCCCTCCTATGGGGCAACTCCTTTTAAAATGTTCTGTTTGTTCACAATGATAGCATGTTTTTGGCCTGGCATCTAAAGCCTGTTGTACTGCAGCTGCCAAGACTTGCCCTTGTTCATTAATATCTCTACATAATTTAATATATGTGTTTAAATCTTCATATCTCCATGGTCTAATAACCTCTCTGCAGCAATAATTTGCTTGGTCATAAGCCAGTTGTATTATTAATGGCATTACTTGTTCTGTATCCCCAAAAATTCTGGCAGCTATTTGAATAAGCCTGTCTACAAAGTCACCTTAGTTCATTAGCTCTCTGTATTACCTTAGATAGCTGACCTTGTAAATCTACATGTCCTTGTAAAGTCTTCCATGCCCTAACTGCGTCTGAAACAATTTGTGCATATATAGCAGGATCATATTCAATTTGTTGCTGTTGACCCTCATAAGGTCCTTTTCCTAACAACATATCTAGATTTCTTTGAGGGTAACTGGCTGCTGCATTTTGCCTAGCAGTCTCCATGCAAAATTCCTCATTGGCAACCTTCCATAACAAATATTGTCCTCCATTTAGCACAGATTTACACATGCTAGCCCAATCTGCTGGCGTCATGTCCAAGTTAGTAATGGACTCGACCATGCTTACCGTGAAGGGAGGTTGGGGACCATAGGTTGTTATAGCCTTCTTTAACTGCTTCACTGTTTTAAAATCTAAAGCACGGTGAATTTGCTGCCCTCCTACCTGTTCAAGTACAAGGCATGCTAATCTTTGAGGTCCTGTCTCAGGATCCCATTTATCAACTATGGGGTTTAAGGACCACTCAGCTGTCTCCATCGGTGTGGCTGTGGGTTTAATTATGCCCTCTGGTGATAAAACAGAGTTAGTAACAGCCTCCTGTTGTGGCCTTGTTCCTAATAACCCCTTTTCCTTTAAATTTTCTTCCTCTGTCTGACTAGCTCGAAAGACCTTCTCTTTTGTTTGATCTAAAATGTCTTTCTCCATGGTCTGAATCTCTAACAATTTACTGAACACTTTTTTGGTTTGTTTTTTTACTAATTTCTAATCTACTATAAAGATAACACAACTCAATAAGATAACACAAAACAAAACCAAAACTGAATGAAACAAAAACGAAATAAAAAAATCATTGTATCAATTTTCTCTTCCTCAGGGCCGACAAGCTTCAAACCTTGAGTCAACCATTTTTCCCAGTTTGCCTGAGAAATTTCTAGGGATAGGCAGCTTGAAACAAAAACAAAATAAATCAAAACAAGAACACATTGTTTTTTGAAATGGTCACCCATTCTCTCGTCTTCCCTCAGGGGCGAGCAATTTCACTTACCTCCAAATTTCAGATGCTCCACGTACGGACCACCAAATGCTGTAGTCTGGCTGGGCACAAAATCACGAGCCACCACACACCTTGTAGATTCAAACAGCAACTCTTTATTCCCGAACTCACACCGGCACTCTACACACGTTCTGGGGAAATTCACATTCTGGGCAAAATCCACGTACTCCAGCAGGCTCTAATCAGCAGGATACGCCCTATTCCCGGCAGGGTACACCTTCCACCTGGAACCGCCCTAAACCTAAAGAGTGGGATACTCCCTAAAACCTGATCTGCCCTAAACCTGGATCCGCCCTGGTCCTTGAGCAAGGTCTCCTTGCTCAAGCATACAAGCAATGTCACTGCGAATGTCCAAGGCAAGTCCATTTCCACGAGTCCTTCCTCTAAGCAACATGGGGTACGCTGGCAAGGAAATTGTCATACCTACTTGGCTAATGGCTCTCAGCAGTTGCTAAGAAAGTGTCTTTGCTTGTTGAAGAATGAAACTATATATATATAAATTAGTTAAATCTAAGTTATTGATTGTATTATTGTTCCATAGTTTCTGTTTGTCTTTTGTTTGGAAGATCTATCCAGAGGTGAAAGAGATGTGTTAAAATCACTCAGAATTATTGTGTTGTGGTCTATTTGACTCTTGCACATAAGAGTTTATTTGCTCAACATTGATGCTCCATTGTTTGGGGCATGTATATTCATAATTGTTATGTCTTGTTGGTGTATGGTTCCCTTAAGCAGTCTGAAATGTCCTATTTTATTCCTTTTGATTAACTTTCACTTGAAGTCCACCTTATTTGATATAAGAATGGAAACCCCTGCTTGCTTCTGCAGTCCAGATGAGTGGTATTTTTTCCAACCTTTCATCTTCAGTCTGTCGGAGTCTTTTCCTATGAGATGAGTCTCCGGAAGGCAGCATATTGTTGGGTCTTCTTTTTTCTTTTTCCATTCAATCTGCCAGTCTATGTCTTTTGATTGCTGAGTTTTAGAAATTAACATTCAGGGTTATTATTGAGACATGATTTGTATTCCCAGTTGTTTTTGTTTATTTTTGGTAGTTAACTTGACTTGATTCCTCTTTGATAGTTTTTTCTTTTAGAATGATACCTCCCTTTTCGGATTTTAACTGTTTTTCATTTTATCCTCATGGAATACTTTGCCAAGGATGTTCTGTAGTGCAGGATTCTTAGTTGTAAATTCTTTTAACTTTTGTGTATCATGGAAGGTTTTTATTTTGTCATAAAAATAACATATCAAAATCGAAATCTGAAGTTTAATTTTACTGGATATGATTCTTGGATGGCATCAATTTTTGTGTAGAACTCAGTATATGTTGTTGCAGGATCTTGTAGCTTTCAGGGTCTCAGTTGAGGAATCAGTGGAGATCCTAATTGGTTTCCCCCTTATGTAATCTGATTCCTTTACTTGTGGCTTTGAAAATTCTCCCCTTATTCTGTATGCTTGGCATTTTCATTATGATGTGCCTTGGTGTGTATCTCTTGTGATTTTCTACACTTGACATCCTGTAAGCTTCATGTATTAGATTTTTCAATTCAATCTTCAGGTTTGAAAATATTTCCTGTATGATTTTATTGAATACATTGTCCATTTCTATGCCTTCCTCTATTCTCATAATTGTTAAATTTGGTCTTTTAATGTTATTCCATATTTCTTGAATCTTCTGCTGATGGTTTATTACCATCTTCACTATGGTCAACTTTATTTTCAGGATTATGTATTTTGTCTTAATTGTCTGAGGTTCAGTCTTCAAAGTGATCTATTCTGTTGGAGATGCTTCCTATTGAGTTTTTAATTTGTTTTATTATTCATTTCAAGGATTTCTGTTTGTTTTTACCAGAACCTCTATCTTTTTATTGAAGTAATCTTTTTGCTTCCTGTGTTTGCTTATATATCTCTTTGTCAAAATAATCCTTTGCTTGCCTGTATTTGCTCTCTTACATAATCCTTAATTCAGAGAACATTTTAATTATGTATGTCCTCAACTCCTCCTCTATCATTTCTCCTGCTGTTCTGGCCATGGATTCAAATAATGTAGCATCTTTGTTTGGGGTACTATCTTCCCTTGGTTTCTCATGTTGTTCATGTATCTTGCCTTTTAGCTCTGTGTTTTCAATGTGTTACAGTTTTTACCCTGGAGGCTTATAGTGTCCCTGCAGGGTTCCAATACCTCTCCTTTAAGGGGGAGATCAATATACCCAGGTCCCAATACAAATGATATGCAGCCTTAAACCAAATAGCTGCTATTAAGATGTTTATGGCTTTGTCATAATACACAGAAATGGTGAGTTCAATTATTACCTACAATATAAACAGTAGGTTTGCAAAAGGATCTGCAGTTTCTAGTGGTGGACAAAGCGATCCAGGAATGGGGTAGGATGAAATGTTAAGGAGGTGGGAGGTGAGGATATAGAGTTATTAGATCTTGGGAAGAGTGAAAGAGGGATGAAAAGAAGTTGGATAGTAGTACAAGAAAAGAGAGGAAGTGATTTTGGGGAGACAAGTAGGAAAACAGTAGAGAGAATACAAAAAACAAACATAAAATTTAATAAATGAAAAATGTAGAAATAGGAGATAAAAGAATATACAACACAACTGCAATATACTATTCAGGCCTCCCAGAACTCAGTAGCCTAACCTATGAAAAGTTCTTGGTTTTACAAATGTTGGGGATGTGATGGTGGGAGAAGAGAGAGACAAAGGAGGGGGAAAATTATCAAAGGAAGATACATGATTATTTTTGTTGGAGTTCAGTGTTTTTCCTACTTCTTTTCTCACCTACTAGTTTGGGTTGTCTGTTTGCTGGTGTCTCCATTCTCAGGATGGTGAAAGTTATTAGTGTGGGAGGGTTGGTCTTGGGGGTGGAGTTCCTGGAAGTAGTGTGTAGCCCTTGCCAGTCCCCATGGGAGACTGTACCCTAAGGATCTCCTTTGGGGCCCACCTGGAGACCTCACAATTCCTGGCCTCTAATTTAGTCTCTGAACTCTCACTTAGCCCTCCACTTCTACTTCCTAATCAGAAACCTCTCTCCCCAGAGGTTTTGTGGGTGTGCCCTGGGGGCTGTATGCCTGTTGTGGAGATCTGTGGTGCAGATAAGGACCAAGCTCTGCAAACTATGGACCAGTCATGTGGCTGCAAGCAGTGTGCATGGTTAGTGGCTCCTGGGAAGAAAGGGGGATTTGGGGACTATAGGTACCTTGATATTGTTTCTAGGCCCCAGCCTATGTTCCAAACTGGGAGTTGCCCTAACTAAAGATGGCAACAAAGGTGTTCCAAGTTGGAGGCAACTGCTTTCAGGGATAGGGTGTTGTTTGTGTCTCACCTGGTGGTGGCATTAGGTGACATATTCTGGGATCCAGCTTTGTGGCATGCAGTGTTGGGAGTGGCAGCTATCTCCAGACCCTGTCCAGTGTCCCCAGGTGCAGGCCACCACATGTAGGAGACTATGGCAGAGGTTGCAGTGTCCCAAGATGGAGATAACTAGGGGTGTCCCACGTTGGTAATGGTGGTCCACACAGGAGTGGTAGCTGGGGACCCTGGGGGCATTGGCCACCAGGATTCCTGCATGGTGAGCAGCTAGGAGTCCTGTGCGGGTGCTGATGCTGGTGGTCCTGCTTGTGCATGGTGGCTGTAGGACCAGTGTGGGCTTTGTGGCCAGAATTCCTGCATGGGAGAAGCGGTCAAGGGTCCTCTAAGAACTCTCAGAAACAGTATTTTCACTGCTTGAATCTTAATCTTGGGTCACACAGCATGCAGCCTCCCTCTAGACCACATCTTGGATTTCTCCCTATTTTCTGCAATTTATTTTTTATGTGGTGCTGAGGATTAACCATGTGACCAAATGCTTATGCTAATGTGACAGTTGCTAAAGCAGGGTAGTTTTTGTCAAAGTTGTGCAAATCTTTTCCAAAATATGGTTGAAGGTTACCAGCTTATTGTTTAAAAAAAAAAACCCAAACAGCAAGACCTTGGGCAGACAACTCCAACCTGAAGTATTACTATTTTATGCTTCTCTCCTGAATTGCAATCCATCAGAGATGTAAATAATATTCCACCCTGAGGACATAGCTTCTCTTTTGTTTAGGCTGTCTCATAACTTATGCCATAAGAAATATTCTGAAGCTCAATGTGACATTTAAAAAAAAAATTGCAGTGAAAAACCCTGATTTAAACATGGGGAATTCTGATATTCAAATAGATTTCCTGATAACACTTGTTTTAGTTTTGGAGATGGGTGGATTTCTTTCCTGATTCTGTCTTCTTCTAAATTGAGAACAAGAAGTTTTCTGACTGGTGAATCTCTCATCTCCTTGCCTGGTATGTGTTTGTGGCAGACTATGGTCTTGATGTCTTGGGTTCTGACTTGTAGGGAATAGTTTTGCTGATATTCTCACCAGTATCTGCCTTTGTCAAAAGGGTATTGCAACTTTACTTGTGTTTCTTGCTTTCTTACATTTTTGGTTTCTAAAATAAGGTATGAGATAGAAGTCGTTTTAAAGTGGATATATTTAAGGTAAGAGTTCATTAATTACTGGTAGAAGCAACAGAAGAGTTCAGAACAGTAAGAAAATTCAAGACCAATCAGTTGTTTATGTGCATAAGAAAATAAATAGCAAACATAAAATTAAAGAGACAGTTCTAATGATCATAATATCAAAAGTAAAATGCTTGGGTAATTTTCAAGAAATGTGAATACTTGGACACTTAAAATGGCTTGTTTTTAGAAAATATAACATCATCCCTAAGCCACCTTTTTGTTTGTGAGTAGCTTAACTTCATAGAAAGAAGACAGAAATTAAAGACTTCCCCCTGTGGTGGTCCTGAGGATAGGACCTAGGTATGTTTTACCAGTGAACTCTATCATCATCCCATTTTTATTTTTCTTTGAGATATGATCCTGTCAAGTTAGTGAGGCTACATTCAAAGTTGTAACCCTCCAGACTCGGCTTCCCAAGCAGCTCAGGTTACATGCATGTGCCATCACAACCCCTGGCAGGGATTGCAGTCTTTTTTGTTTTCTTTAGTTGTAGATGGACCCAGTACCTTTATTTTATATATTTATTTTTTATGTGGTGCTGAGGATTGAACCCAGTGCCTCACACATGCTATGCAGGTGCTCTACCCCTGAGCTCCCTCCCCCCAGGGATTACATTCTTGACTTTCATATTACAGGTTGGCTCAAGATAATATCTACGTTTGCAAACATGTATAATGTCCCAATTTTTGTGAGTAGAAGGTAGAAGCCACAATGAGAGAAAATGTCTATCCTTATCCTTGGAAGTGGAACATCAAATGTGGATTCACCTGCAAATTAGAATTTAAATATTTCCCAGATATTAAAAAAATATAAGCAAAAGAGACATGAGGTCAAGGCTCTGAGGAAGGGGCACTAGGTATTTCAAATTGTGAGGCAGCAGACTGAGAAAATCAATGCTAAGCTACCTAGGTATGGGGAACAGGGGCCCTCACATTTAACTCTAGGATCACAGAAGACATATATGAAAATAAATCACTTAGTGGGTACATTTTTAAAAGATGATCATGGATAGGACTTGGTCAGAAGTCATCATTATCACACCCCACCCACACACCCATGCCATTGCATCCTTTTTACCTCTTCCCCACTTTAGCAGTCAAGCCACATCCACTCCTCAAGGTGCATTATTCCATGAAGAGAAAGGACTGAGTCCTTAGTGCTCTGGTGATCACAAGTGGCAGAACTCCTTGCCTAGCTTATGGCAGAAACTAGCAAAGAAATGGTGAGTTCAGGACCATCTCTCTCTGTCTCTTTACTCTCACAAATAACTAGAGATTTCAATTATAAATTGATGATGAAGTGAACTTGGGAGTATTTGCTCAAATATTTGGAACAGTAAAATCATAAATATTCAGCAGTCTAATGTTTTGTTTATTCTTCTGCTTTCTTTTTGTTTTTGGTGCTGGGGACTGAACCCAGGGGCACTCAACCTGTCAGAAATATCCCAGATCATTTTTTTTTTGTATTTTAGACACAGGATCTCGCTGAGTTGCTTAGTGCTTTGCTAAGTTGTTGAGGCTGGCTTTGAACTTACCATCAAAGACACTGGAATTAGAGTAATGTACTAGCACAGCCAGCTAATGTTTCAATTCATTGTTTGTACAAGAGCAGTTTTTCCATGTAATATAATCTACTGTGTGCCCTCAAATTGTTGCACTTTGTTAAAACTTCAAGGACAATAGCATATTATCTTTGTATTAATAAACTTAAAGTAGAGACATATTTTTTTATGCCTTGACTTCTTTTGAATTGATAAAATCATTTCAGGACAGTTTCCTAGTTTTCTTTTTTTTTTCTTTTCTTTCTTTCTTCTTTTTTTTTTTTTTTGTACAAGTTATTGGTCCCAGTGTCACTCAACCACAAAGCTACTTCCCCAGACCTTTTTTTTTTTTAAAAAAAAAGTTTTATTTAGAAACAGGGTCTCACTGAATTATATAGGTCCCTACTAATTTGCTGAGGCTGACTTTGAACTTGTGAATTTCCTGCCTTATCCTCCCAAGCCATGGGATTGCAGGTATGTGCCCCCACTCCCAGATTCTTCATTCTTTTGTATTTATTTCTTTTTTGATATATAAATTAAATTTCGATAACAGTATGTTTAACAATATACATTCAGAGAAAAATTAGAGATGTTGGTAAGCAATTTAACATATCCACTAGAAAGTATGTTATATATTCACATTGGCATATTACCCGGCCATCAATACAAAAAAACTCATCTAATTGTCAGCAAAATAGATGCAATTGGATGATGTCATGCTAAGTGAAGAAATATACACCCAAAAAGTGCGACCTCAAGTGACTTAGAAAGACAGGGTCTCCAAATTTTTGAAACACTTTTTAAAGATATCATATATATGACCCATATATATTATCTAAAAATGAAAACAATTTGAAAACTATTCAGAAATTCTCCTCACCTCCTGGCCTCTGTTGCTTTGAGGAGGCTCCTGATCTATGAAAGGAAGCAACTGGGGTTGGCTCTGATGCCCAAGGCTCCCTCCCCAGCAGAAAGGGTGGGGGAGGAAGGAAGGCGATCCTCTAGGGCAGCAATGTGCTGTGGAAATAAAATGGGTGCTTTGAGCTTAGTGTCGATGTTCTACTTCGACTGTTAGGAAGTCTTCTGCAGAGACGTGACTCTGTCAACCGCACAGGTCTGGTCAGGTGTTCACCCAAAACCAAACAGAAAAGGTTATGATTCAAAGCAGGAAAGAAACTTTGACCAGTGCAGCTACACCAGGAAGACAAGGAAACCCTGTTCTTACCCTGTCTTCAGATGCTGACAAGGACTTTGAGGTTTTGTAGAATGGGTAATCATAGGCATGTATGGATAGGGGAAATTGATTCTAGGATTTAGTATTATCTGTAGGATTTAAGCTTCAGGTATCTGTGGTCTTATAACTTGTCTGTGAGCTCACACTCACTTGCCCCCTGGATGCATGTCACTGTATTGCAAAGACTGACCTCACTTTGTCAGGAGGAAGTCCCCCTCCAGTGTATTCTTTCCATGTCAAGGTTTTCAAGAAAAGCCACAAGCCCTAGGAAGCAACATACCCCCAGTAGCTGACCCAGCACTCTCAGCATCCTGGGTTTCAACTGATAGTCCAACCAGAAAGAAACCAAATCCCTGCTTCACTGGGCCCATTAACTCTGCATATAAACCATAAAAAAATTGCCACTTGGGGCCAATACTGCCTGTCATGTCTGTCCCCCTCTTGGAAATTAAGTACAACTTTATTCTCTACTCTTAAGTTGGGCTTTGTGAAGTCTTTCACATCCTGCTCACTAGCCCAAGTTCATTCTACCTAACAATATTGTCCAAGGCCAAGGGGGCTATTGGGTAAAAAGTCATATTTCCACAGGTTTGGAAAAGTGGACACATAGCTGCCCAGGGCTGAGAATTGAATTCCAGGTGCCTTTATTGTCCCCCATGGTAGAGATTGAATTGTGGGCAGGGGCACTTTGCCACTGAGCATCCCTTTTATTGTGATTCAAAGAAGGTGGGTGTGAGCATAACTGTAATGGGCCTGAGAGAATAACTCCAGATGGTGACTCCAACCTACTATCAATTCAATGAAGAAGTTGACAAATCAGAGGGTGAGACCAAGCACAATTGATCATGCCTGTAATCCCAGAGGCTCAGGAGGCCGAGACACGAGGATTGCTAGTTCGAATCTAGCCATCAGCAAAAATGAGGTGCTAAGCAACTCAATGAGAGCCTGACTCCAAATAAAATACCAAACATGGCTGGGTATGAGAATATAGTATTTTGCATTAAATGTACAATTGAGATGTAAGAAAGGCAACCTGAGGGCAAGGAGAGCAAAATGGAGAGTCACGTGTACAGCCCCAGACTGTGGATGTGGCAGATCCTGAGTCCGTGCACCTGAACCACCCTGGACCCACAGGAGGTCGGGGAGGGGACACCCTGACCAAGAGAGAAAGAAACAGTGTTAATTCAGGTAAAGTCAAAAGTGTCTAGGTTCAAGATGTACTCAATACAAGAAGACTTTCCTGGCACAAAAGGACAAAGGGAGTTGGGGACAACTAAGGGTGTATTGCTTTATATACAAATATGTGGGGGTTTTGATACCAGGGATTTGACTGAGCGCTGCCTAACCACTGAGCCAAACGTCCAGCTCTTTTTCACTTTGACACAGGGTCTGGCTAAGTGGCTTAGGGCCTCCCTAAGCTGCAGAAGCTGGCTTCCAACTTGCAGTTTTCCTGCATTAACCTCCCAAACCACTGGGATTTCAGGCATGTGCCACTCTGCCCTGCACCATGCTTCTTTAAACAGCCCAGTGGGACACAGTGAAACCCAGGTGAAGATCTGAAAGAAGGTGCACCCCATAGTACTTTGCCAAAGAGGAACTGGGGTGGGAAGTGGGCACCCTTGTGAACCAGAGGATAGAATGCTGACTGCAACTTGCCTGCTCACCCAGATATTCCATCCTGAAAGACTATCAGCAAAAGCTGTGCTTTTTCTGTACCTGTGTCTCTTAGTCTTTTAGGGGACACACACAAGAATGGTGGGAACAGATGGTTAAGACAATAATCCTGTAAAATGGGCCCACTGTGCTGACCTGCACATGCATTCTTTTCCAAACAGCAATTTACCTGCAACTCTGCCTGGCCCAAGTGGACAGGAGATGTCACATTCCTCAGCCAACTACCTGTGATCTGCATGAGAAATGCAGGCAAGAAAGAGAAACCTAAGTGGCTATGCAGGGACAGACTTTGTGACTCTTTCCACAGACCAGATTTTGGAAGAAAGGATAATTCTTTGGATAAGGATCCAATTAGAATGGCTCAGCGTGGGCCAAGGTGACATAGAGTTGCCATGATCGTCGAGACTTGAAAGTATGATGTCACCCTGCTGTCAAAAGTCCAAAAGTGCACCTGGGCAGGACTCTCTGGAAATTTCCCAGGGACTCCAATAAAACTAGAGTGCAGAAGAGGCACAGGGTCCGTCTGCTTTCTGACAGGACCCACTCTCGCCCTTGAGGATGTCCCCTTCCCCTTCAAGAAGTTCATGCCTGTTACAGGGCGACATGTCTGAAAACTTTCTGAGGTGATTGCAAAAATCAAGGGTTCAAGGGGGTCTTTTCACTGCCTCAGTTTCTCAGGAGGTCCCAGCTCTATAGTGAGTTCATTCTCTTAAAAAAAATCAGAAACCTTCATTAACAAACAGCAAAACAAAACAAACAAAAATAGATCAGTAACCTGCTAGAGCAGCCTCAGCAATTTAGCTTCACTGTGTCTCAAAATCAAACTTGCAATAGAGATGTAGTTCAGGGCATGTAGTTCAGAGGGCCAGGCATGGTGTCGCACACTTCAAGTCACAGCAGCTTGTGAGGCTGAGGCAGGAGGACCGTGAGTTCAAAGCCAGCCTCAGCCATGGTGAGGTCCTAAGCAATTTGGTGAGACCCTTTCTCTAAATAAAATACATAATAGGGCTGCGGATGGGGCTCAGTGGTTGAGTGCCCCTGTGTTCAATCCCCAGTCCTCACCCCCCTCAAAAAACACATAAGAAAATAGAATGTAAAAGGGCAGATATAAATCTAACGACATCAACATGGTGAGGGTGAAGCTCACAGTACATACAGGCTTGAAGAGTCAGAAAGCTGGACAGGGACCATGTCTGCATCACTGGCTGCTGGTTCCTCACACTAAAACACTCAGGGTCACTCCAGGGGAACTGGGCTGCAGGAAATAACCACACAAGAGACACAGATACCTTTTTCTTTGGGTTCTGTAATGGCTCCTCTGACCTTAAAGGTTCACAGAAATTGAGAGAGAGAGAGAGAGAGAGAGAGTTTCAGGGGTTGATGTAGTGATCCGTCAGAGCCTCTTGCTTCAGGACTGGAAGGCGGGGGGTCATTGAGAGTGGCTCCCCACATATTTCCTCTTCCTTAATATTTGAAGGCGATTGAGAAATTGTATCTTTCAGTCACTGGATTCTTGGTCCGAGGTCATCATGATCTACTATAGAAACACAAAAGGCATTAGTAGAAAACATACTATCTCTGGGACATAACCAACTTGGAAGATCCAGGTGGTTGTTGTTGTTGTTGTTGTTGTTATTATTATTATTATTATTATTATTATTATTATTATTATTCTGTCAAACACTCATCAGAAGATTCTTCATCTTTTTTTGATTTTATTGGGAAGCCTTGCTCTTGGCAATGGTAACATAGACATTGTCATTTGGCATGGCGCTTCAGCCTCTCCACAAACCACAGAGCAGAGGGCTCAGTCACAATATTTATCACAGTGGCCTTTTACAGCATTTTAACTCAGTTCTAATTTTTCCATCAGCATTTATCTGACTAGGAAACCTCTTGGAAGGAATTTAAGTCCAATGTTAAGAGAATCCCTATGTTGTAAGTTTGAAACAGAGCCATAAAGTCTGTGTCATAGAAGCAAGGAATAATATTTAAAGTAGTCACTTCAAAGATCCTGAGACCAGGAGCTGGCCTAGGTCTGGTTAACTGGCATGCACCTGTTTCAGACCTGAACCTTAACTTCAGCAGCGTGTAGCTCTGAAATATCAGCTGATAATAACTAAGATGAGTTGTATTCATACAGGCTACAGGATAGTCATCATCCTTTCTCTTAATTCTCACATTTAAGAAATCTGTTAGGTCTGTCAGTGAGGTAGATATTCTGAAGGCAGAAGACAAACATCCTAACATCCTTTTGGATGCCATCTCATGAGGGTTAGAGTATTACCAATAAAACCTCCAGGTGACAGGCAACCTCCTGTAATTGTTCTTGTCCATTCTAAGAGACCAGCCTAAATGCATCCACTATTTCTAGACCTCTTGTGTGGTCCTGACTAGACATTTGCATAATACTTAGGAATACTCAGGAATAATACTTAGGAAAGGTGCCAATTTCTATTGTAGAATGATCAGGGCAACCCTACATTGGTGGATACCTTGTGTAAATAAGTGGCCTGTAGAGAAAAATTCTATTTCTACAATCTTTCTAGTTGGACAACTGTCCAGATAAGTAGTCTTAATTTCTAAAGGCAGCATGTTTGTCTGGTTTAGGTTTCTCGTATAGTGTCTATTCCTCAAATAGAATCCCAGACATCCTGTTTGCCATAGGATCAACATATAACTGACCACTACAGTCAGTAAGATTAATCTAGTTTCATGGGTGGGCTTTCCAGTCCACACTACAATGTACATTAAAAATGGATCTGAGGGCTGAGGTGGTGGCTCGGTGGTGGAGCGCTCACCTAGCACATGTGAGGCCCTGGGTTTGATCCTCAGCACCACATGAGAAAATAAACAAAATAATGGTATTGTTTCCATCTACAAGTAAAAAAAAAACAAATTTAAAAAAATAGATCTGAGAATGGGTCCATAGAAGTCTCTTCATAATTTTTACTTACCTGACAAGTTCATGAAGCTGTGTGGTTGTAAACTCTGCAGTTGGAAGATTTACCTTCCTGTGTCAGGTTTTTTGGTCATTTTCATGATGACAGGTTTAAATTCTATCTTTTCAAATCTGATTTAATTTACTGAATCATATTCAGCAGCAGTGAACATGATTCAGTAAATTCAGCAGAGGTCTAAATTTTTTTTTTGATGGTGCTGGGGATTGAACCCAGGGCTTTGTGCATGTGAGCAAAGCACCCTACCAACTGGGCTATATCCCCTGAGATTCTCAATAATACAATTAAGAAAAAAAATAAATATTTTGTAAGATCTAGTGTGTGCCTCTGGGGTCCTGTGTTCCCCCGTTTCTTTATTTAATAAAATTGAGTAAAGACTTGGCATAAGCCATAGTATCATCAGTTTAAGTTATGGATAGTAGTACAAGTATTTAAATAATCAGATTTACCTTGAATTGATTATTGTAATTTCCCAATATATACACTAGTTGATCCATCCTAACAATTTAAAAGGAATCCTCAATCTCTTTCTGAGAGAAGGTCTCAACATATCTTTATGTCTCAGAATATTATCCTTTAAATAGGTGTCTCTCAATTGTCTTTTTAAAAATATAACTAAGCAGTATACAAATCCTACCATATTTTTATGGATAATAGGTCCAGTCAGAGAACTTCTATCATGTCCATGAATTTTCAACAAGGTTTGCAACTTTTATTGCTCAAAACTAACATACAACTTTAATTTGGAGAACCTCAGTCCTAATAAAATTCCCAGATCTCAAAATGATTCAACAAACAAAATATGCAAGAATGGACAGTCTTTGAATCAATCAAATTTAGTCTCCAAGAAGAATTGTAAAAAGTAGAATATAAGTCAGCAGTTTAATGTATTTAGTGTTTAATCAAGGATGTGAATTTATTCACCCAAATTAATCCTTGCCTTAAACAATAAGAATCATTAGGCAATAAAGACCTTGCTTAAAGGCATTAAACTTAATATTTTAATAGGTCTTTATCATGTCAAAATATGAACAAAAATATTAGCTCAGTGTCAGCATAGAGAATAAAATCAGGGAAATAGCCTGAAATATTCTTGAATTAATCAGTTAAAACATTTAGTCAGTCCAGTACATATAAATCTGTTTTTACCTTTCTATATTATCTGTCTAATTAATAATATAAAAATATTTCTGTTTAGGAAAAATATTTTTATCATAAAAAATCTAGAATATAGGGCTGGGGATGTGGCTCAAGCGGTAGCGCGCTCGCCTGGCATGCGTGCGGCCCGGGTTTGATCCTCAGCACCACATACAAAACAAAGATGTTGTGTCCGCCGAAAACTAAAAAATTAAAAATATTAAAAAAATCTAGAATATAAAGATCTTGGTTTACCCAAAAATGATTTCTTTCTTCTTAGGACCTCCAATGTGTGCTTCTCCTCTGTTGAAATTCCTTTTAGAATTTTTCCTGGTTACACTTTGAAATAATTTCTGAAAATAATTTCTGAAAAATAATTATCTTTGTACCTTGATAAAAAGAAATATCAATGAGGGCTGGGGTTGGGGCTCAATGGTAGCACGCTTGCCTGGCATGCATGAGGCACTGGGTTTGATTATTGGCACCACATACAAATAAATAAAAAAAGTAAAGGCCCATCAACAACTTACAAAATATATATTTTAAAAAAAGAAAAGAAATATCAATGAAAATATAGTTAAAATCCTTGGATATTTCTGTAGATAAGGGCATAACCTATAATTAATACAGTAGGATTGATTAACTTTATGTAACCACGTGGTTCTTAAGATATTTTGGATCCATTTCAATTTGTTTTTAACTAGGAGTGCACGCCTGCATATGACATCACGCGATGTAGCTGATGATCCTTGTGTATACATTTATTTCTTTCTTGTAATTTATATAGTCAGGAACAAGAAGAAGGATTTTGGGGGTCATCCCAGGAACATGGATGGCTTTGTTTCTGCGATAAGCAAATGCATCCCCGAGTTACAACCATCTGATCCGGTAGGTGGTTTAGAAAATACACAAACACACACACACACACACACACACACACACACACACACACAGGCTGAACCCTTTTATTGTTGAGAAGCCATTCAAATGAGGCCAGGGGTCAGGTTTCAGGGGGCTGAGTCTAGCTTCCTAATGTCTGCTGTCAGCAGGTTGACTGATATCTAGGAAGGCCACACCCAAGGACAAAGCAATAGAAGGGGACACACAAAGGTAGTTTGCATGGAACTTTCTATCTGAAATGGGGCAAAGGAGTAGGATTACAGAAGAATAGGTGAGTGTGGCTCCACCCCACGGGTGATGCGTCTACATCTGAAGACATATCTGAGTTCATGAGCTGGGATACTGCCCATGTGATTGGTCAGACCCTCTTGCTTCAGGACTGGAAGGCGTGGGTCATTCAGAGTGACTCCCCACAAATGGCCCCTGTGATGAGTGGGTCTCCCAAGAGGCTTGATTTCAGCTTTGGAGTTGTTCTGTATCCTCACTTGCAGGGAAAGCATGAATGAGAGTCAGACTCCATCATTCCTCTTCCAATTAAAAAGTCCTGCAGGAGAAGGGTGAAGTGTGTGGGAAGGGCGCCCCCTGCCTATCTCTTGCAGGAACACAGAGCTGCAGAGTTCTTAGGGTCCCTGTTAGCCTCAAATTGTGTCACCTGAGCAGCAAGTGGAGACATACTCTAAGCTCCCCCGGATTTCAGAGGTGGGGGTATTTGCACAGAGCATATCAATAACCTTTGGAAAAACAGGTGAGTTAAAATAACACTGAGGAACCCTGTTCTCATCCAGGACAGGGGCAGCCTTACGGTAGGATCATCCCCATACTCATGACCAAAGGTTGACAATCTTCATTTTGAACTTCATCCTCAGGGAACACTATCAAACCAATAGCCATATTCAGGGTTTCACGATTCTGAACTCATTTTTTAATTGATCAACTGCCATTTAATTATGAACTCACTAGAGTTTGCTATAATCTAGACACTAGAAAGAAACTATTCATATATGTAATTTGAAATAGTGTCTCCCTGTTCAGCAGCTTTTTTAAAAAAGTATTTTCACATTAGAATTATTTGTATAATTATAACTTAAAACATTCATTAGTGGAGGGGAGGGGGGATAGTAGGGGATAGGAATGGTAGCAGAATACAACAGTCACTAATATGCCATTATGTAAAAATATGAGTGTGTAACTGATGTGATTCTGCAATTTGTATTTGGGGTAAAAATGGGAGTTCAAAACCCAATTGAGTAAAATGTATGAAAGATGATATATCATGAGCTCTGTAATGTTTTGAACAATCAATAAAAAAAACATTCATTAGTAAAATGATGTTATATTGATGTATGCATAGATTTTGGAATGCTTCAATCTAGAGACTGTTTTCACATTCCTTATGGTGTTTGAAGAGAAAATTCTTATAAAATTTAATGAGGTACTCTTTATCAAATTTTCTGTTCTTGCTGGTGTAGTGGTTCATGCCTGTCATCCCAGCAGCTCAGGAGGCTGGCGCAGGAGGATTGTGAGTTTCAAACCAGCCTTGGCAACTTAGTGAGGCCTGAAGCAACTCAGTGAGATCCTGTCTCTAAATAAAATATAAAGAAGAGCTGGACATGTGGATCAGTAGTTAAGTGTGCAGAGATTCAATCCTCCATACCAAGAAAATAAAATAAAAAATAAAAAAAATATTTAAAAGTGGTTTCTGATTGAACCTTCAGTCTAATTCTAAGACATATTTCCTCTCTCAAGATCACCAAAATTCCCTCTTGTTTTTTGCCCTGATAATTCGAGTAATTTCAGTATTTGCATTTCTGTGTGTTCCATAACACTAGAGTATATTTGGACACTTTATACATGCATGGAGTGTAACTTATTCTGATTAGGATCCCAGTCTTTTGGTTGTACATTATGTGGAGTTACCCTGGTCTGTAGTTATATATGAACATAAAAATGTGTCCCATTCTATTTACTCTCTTTACTTACCATTCCCCTCCCTTCCCATAATTTCCCTTTATCTAATCCAATAGACTTTTATTTTTCCCCTCCCCATTCTGTGTGTGTGTGTGCGTGTTTGTGTGTGTATCACATTTTCTTTCTCCATTCATCTGTTGAAGGGCAACTAGGCTGATTGCATAGTTGAGCTATTGTGAATTGAGTTGCTATAAACATTTTTGTGGTTGAGTCACTGTAGTGTGCTGATTTTTAAGTCCTTTGGATATAAATCGAGAAGTGGCATAGCTGGGTCAAATGGTGGTTCCATTTCAAGTTTTCTAAGGAATCTCCATACTGCTTTCCAGAGTGGTTGCAGCAATCTGCAGTCCCACCAACAGTGGGTGAGTGAACCTTTTCCCCACCTACTCGCCAAGATTTAATGATACTTGTATTCCTGAGAATTGCCCTCCTGACTGGAGTGAGAGGGAATAGATTTAACTTGCATTTCTCTAACTGCTAGAGATATTGAACTTTTTTTTATATATGTTAACCATGGATAACTGTATGTTTAATGTGTGACTGGTGCTGGGGCTGCAGCTTCATAATTCTGCAGGACAACTTTTGAATTTTCTAGAATCATTTTAGAAACACTTCTATCCTCATTGAAGTTCTCAGTCCATTTACTATAATGAATTGTTCACAATTGTGTGCATCATTCCATCTTCAAATACTCCTATATGTTTATAAGAATCCAATCTCAGGCTAGAACTTTGTGGTTTGTTCACTGTAGTTTTTCAGTAAGAATTGATGTCACTGTGCTGAACCACAGAGTTTTGTCATGTATTTGAAAGAGTGGGTCATAGTTTTGGTTTTCTTCACAAATTCATGTGGGTTTTACGGAACTTGTCAATTTCTCTCCAAGTGAGGAGAATACAGTGAATCCTTATGTCAATATGTGGTGCACTGTTTTCTTTTACTTTTTTGTAAATTTAAAAATATGTTTATAAAAATTTATTTGACTTTTACAAAACAATTATAGAATTCACAAAGATTTATCAAAATTCAAGCCCAGTTAAAATTTATTGCAATAATCTTTCCTAGACTTGTTAGGCTCGAATTCGGGACCCCCAAAAGACCACCAGAGACCAAGATCCATGTAAGCAGCAAAGAGGTGTTTATTGGGAGCTAGCTTGGTACTCCATGTGCACCCAGCAACAGGTGATGCTGAGAGGCCCCTAGCCCAGGGTTTGCAGCAGTTTTATACACTTTTTGGGAAAGGCAGGAATCCCAACATACATCATAGCATCTCTTGGCAAATCATCACACACCGCGGGAAAATTATAAAACAACTCTTAAACATGATTAGCACATTCACTGGTGGGAACTGGTGGGTAGGGGTGATTTATTAGTACAGAGGGGGATTCATTTGAACTGTTTGGTTTGGGCCACAGGGGTTGTAGGTTCTGAACTACATGGTTTCCCAACATGTTATCAACTAAAATAAACTACAGGGAGGGTCATCTGGAATCTCAGGTATTTCCCTGTCTCATGCTGATTGGTGGCTGCTAGGGGGTTGCTATTGGTCCCCAACTAGACTGAGTCAGAGACACCTGGCACAGCAGATATCTCCTGTTATTTGCAGACAAACAACTCAGCAGGGTAGGTTTATGCCTAGGAGTGCTCTGTGGGTCTTTTCAAGGACAAGGGTCATGCCCCTTCCTTGGACAGGCTTTGCTCTGAGGTAGAGGCTTGTCTTTCAGACTCAATGGCATTTTGTAACAAAGGTCGGAGGATCTCTGATCCCTGTGCCCTTCAACAGATGAATGGATAAAGAAATTTTGGTATATATACAGAATGGAATACTATGCAGCCTAAAAGAAGAACAAATGATGGCATTTACCAGCAAATAGATGGAAATGGAGAATATCATGCTAAGCAAAATAAGCCAGTCCCAAAAAATCAGAGGCCAAATGTCTTCCCAGATATGCAGATCTAATTCACAATAAGGGTGAGGTTCTTGGGAAGAATAGAGGAACTTTGGATTAGACAGAGGGAAGTGAAAAAAAGGGGAGGGGTTATGGAGGTAGATTGAAAGTAAAATAAATCAGACGTCATTACCCTCTGTACATATATGACTTCATGACCAGTGAAACTCTATATCATGTGCAACCATAAAAATGAGTAGTTATAATCCACCTATGTAGAATGTGACCAAATGCATTCCGCTATCCTGTGTAACTAATTAGAATCCATAAAAAATCTTTTCAAAAGTTCATTGTACATTTTTGTATAAAAACAGTATCAAGTACTTGGGAAATAATTCCCAAGTATTTAAATGAAATCATGAAGATTCATAGAAGGACATTAACAAGCAGAAAACAGTTAAGATTATAATGTGTGTCTTCAATCAATCATCACTCCTAGCAAATTAAATGTAGAAAACAATAATAACCTAAAGAAAATAATTCAGAATCCAAGTAGGAAATAGGAGTCACATCCTGAATGTGAACTTGGACTCTGGGAGTTCAGCTTTCAAAGCACTGCCTCACCCTGCCCAGCCACAGGGTGCATTTGTGAATGGGCTGGAAACTCTTCCTATTTTCTGTGTTTCCCAGGATTTCTGCTGAATGCTGTGACTAACATTTAACCACTTGTCCTCAAATTCCAGTTCAGATCTATTTCTGAAGAAAACGTTTCTCCTCCCACATGAAGAATGATATAAACATTTCAATGGCTTAAATATGTTTAATTACCCCCACACTCAAATCTCACTGAGTGAGATTTGAGTGTGGGGGTAATTAAACCCGTGTCCAGTGAACAAGTCACTTTCTGGGCTTTTTTAAACTTCTTGACTCTTTTGCAAGCACATGTACCTCTTCCTTGCTCCTCTTCATCCTCACATTGTAGGAAACTCCGTGGAGACTTGGGACAGTCTCCCTTCACCTGTGGGCTAAGGCCAATGTTTTGCTTGTATTCATGAGGGTGTCTCTGGGACCTGGACCAAGGAGGCCTCATCAGTGACACAAAACAGCCCTGGGCCCAGGTTGAGGAGTGAGGTTCAGCAAGATATTGAAATGTTTTCAAGACAGGTCAAGGGGCGACATGGTGCACAGAGAAACAATCATATTCACTGAGATTGTCTCAGTATATTACTCTTGAAAGGGTAAAGCTTCTAAACTGCAAAGCATGGGTTAAATTCCTGAGGCAGTTAGGACAAGGCCCCACTGGCCATTTAGTTGAATTATGGCCTGGAGTCCTGTGCAATTCCTCACGTAGATTCAGGGTCCGAACCAACCAGTTTAAATGTAACCCCCTCCTTAGGAATGACCTATCACTCCAGCCAGCCCTGTTCCCGCCAATGAATGTACTAATCAAGTCTAAAAATTATTGTTTGATTTTCCCGCGGTGTAAGGTGATTTGTTAAAGGAGGCTGTGATGTATGCAAAGCCCCCCACCCCCCACCCCTGTCCTCCCCAAAAGGTGTACTTAAGCATTGTTCAACCCCTGCTCTGGGCTCTGGGCTGCTCTCCCTTCCTGAGTGAGCCTTGAGCCCCAGTAGGCTGGTTCAATAAACCTCCTTTTGCCAATTGCATGGAGCTAGTCTCTTGTGGTCTCTTCCTCCGACGTTTCGCCGGTCCCTTACACTCTGTCCCTATTTTTTTTAAGAGAGAGAGAGAGAGAGAGAGAGAGAGAGAATTTTTTTAATATTTATTTTTTAGTTTTTGGCGGACACAACATCTTTGTTGGTATGTGGTGCTGAGGATCGAACCCGGGCCGCACGCATGCCAGGCAAGTGCGCTACCGCTTGAGCCACATCCCCAGCCTGTCCCTATTTTTTAATTTTTTAAAAAATTTTAGGTGTAGTTGGCCACAATAACTTTATTTAATTTTTATTTATTTTTATGTGGTGCTGAAGGACAGCAGGTTGCAAGTTCTGAGCAGCCTTCAAAAGGAATCTACTGCCCTTAGGTGGGCCTTTATTTTTATATCATTTTTGCAGATATCTTTTTTTTTTTTGCAGATATCTTTCCAGGTAGTTAATAAATAGTCTCAAAGCCCCAAACTTATTTGATGTGCATACTTTTCAAGAGTCACAATCTTTTCTGACATATTGATTACCTGAGATATATTGAGGACATGGTTTAGAATATTTTCCTGTAACCTTTGCCAATTATGATTAAGCTTTTACATTATCACCTTAAATCACTAGGTGCACACTGTTGTGGGGCAGGTCACTCAGAAAACACACCAATTCCCAGTTCTGTCCAAATGGACAGAATTTAGCTGGCCAGACAGCTCCCTGCAGGACCCATAACTGTCTCTACAAGGAATAGCCCCAAGCCTGAGCAGGAGAGAAGAATTTCTTACATGATGTTAAGTCTCAGGATAAAATGGAGTCTGCTTGGTCATTGCCCATATAACCTAGCCCATAACACTATACTGCACAACTCGACTACATGTCTCCTGTTCTATTATTAACTTTTAACTTTAAATCATACATATAAATTATTTCATTAACCTTTAACTTTAAAGCACACCTATAATTATTAGTAAGCTTTCTTACTTTTAATCTAAAGTGACAGTAAAACACACTTAAAATAGTGAAAGCCTATTATTCCAAAGTGACTCTAAAATATATCTATATTAATTTTACATTATTCTATTTTTAATTTCCAAAGTAATTTCCTTTTTTTCATATGACTTATTTAACTGCTTTCTTAAAGTTTCCTTGATCCTTGGTCAAAGCAGATCACATCTTGTGTCTTTTTAATCTTTTAACTAAAGGGCAGGTTCTGCACCTCAACCCATTTGCCATTAATATTAACTATGTGTTTTCCACTTCCGTCATGAATTCCTGTGTGAGGCAGAGGAGGGTGTGTTAATGGGGGGAATGTATTTTTATTAGCTTCTTGTCTTCCAGGGGAATACTATAATCTTCCTTTAATTAAGCAAGTTACATAGGGTGGTCCTTGTACAGTTGGCACAACTATTGTTTTTCTGTAACTAGGCTATTGCACAGGTTGTGGCTTTAGAAGGGAGGGGAACATTAGTGTACATTGTTAACCCTGGGATAAACATTTCTTGTGTATTAGGCTTTTCTTGGGAACTTTGATTGGTAATCTTTTTCCTGTGAATTTCTTAAGGAATAACACTATTTTTTGTCTCCTGAGAGATATTGAAACACATCTTGGGGCCTGTCTCAATTGTGTCCTTGGTCTCATTCTGGAAAATTTCCTGCATTCTCAGGGAACACGTACTTTTATTATTTATTGATAGATGCCCTGTTCTCTACATCATGAGGATCATAAAAAAACACTTAACATTCCCCATGGTTTCAGATTCCAGATGGTGTGGCCCTGCCACAGCATCTCCCACACTGTGACCCTGTCAAACAGCAGATTACAGGAACCCCTTCACCAATTCCTGATTGTGAAAAACCCCAGGAAAAAAAGGAGAAATTTAATTTAAAAAAAAAAGAACTGGGAAGTAGCTTCAGCAGAACGCAACATGCCTGCTCTGTACTGAACAGGTGATTGATAGCTGCCTAGGCAGGGAAGCCCTTCACCCCAGTCTTGAAGAGTGACAGCTGCACTAACTGCACTTAAGCATTAAGAGCTCCATAGGACCTCCAAATATGATACCATGGTTACTGGTGAGGAGTTCTGCTTTCCCACATGTTGAAGTTTGAACATTAGAGAAGCACACCTAAGCTAGCATATAAAGCAGGGTTTATTTTAAAAAGGGGAACACAGACTTCTGGAAGGGAGAAGAGGCCAAGGCTGGTTTCCTGGTATCACAAGAAGCAAAGTGTTCTGCCCTTTTTATATGTCCTAGGCTTCCTTGGGTCTCCAGTCCTCTTCCCCTTATCTTTCTCCTTCCTGCAAACAAGACTAGGCACAGGATGCTCCCGAGCTGGTCAAAAGGTGGGAACCAGAAGAGCTGAAGGCGGAAGGACAGGATGGAGCAGCCAAGGACACATTAATCAAAAACCTTGTAGCTCCCTGTAGGGAGGGGCAGTTCCTGGGACATGCTATTTTAACAGCAGATTGGCTCAAGGGTGGAGGAAGGGTTCTGAAGGAACTGACATTTCAATCTCTCAGGGAACAGTCTCCAACTTGCCAGACTCATCAAAATTGTTCTCACTCCATTTCCCTGCCGGTTTAATTCTGGCTTCAACCCAGGCCCTGCGTGCACAAAGGAGCAAGAGTCCAGCACCCTAGAGATTCCCAATGCGGAGCCTGGTGGAGCTGAATTCGCACCAATTCTATGAGAGGGGTGGGGCTGTCCCAAGACCCTTGGAAGGAATAAAAATAAATGTTCCCTAAACTGCCTTGGCTGCCTTGGGAGTCACCCTGCTTGTGCCCCATCCAGATTAAGCAGATGCAGAAGCCCCAGCTTCACTGGTGGTGGGGACCTGGGAGAACTTGTTTCCAGGAGCCACTCCCTAGGCCCAGAGTTGGAAGGTTAATCCGATTAAGTGAGCCACCAGGGTCCAGGAGCACACCAAGCAGCCTGGTGGGCGGAGACACCAGCCCTGGCAGGATGGCGCCCAGATCTGGGGTCAAGGTACTTCCCTGCCGCCAGTGCGCAGCCATGGAATCCACGCAGAGGTGCACTCGCAGGCCCAGGGGACGCGCCTCGGCCACCGTCAGGTGCTCGGGATCCCAGGACTCGCAGCCACTCAGGCCTGGGGAGGGGAAGAGCGAGAGACCCTGGAAAGGAAGCTTAGGTGCTAGGAAATGGTGAGTCACCGAAACCCAGTCCCAGGCTCATTCTCTGCGGGGGCCCAGAGAGCAGCGCTGGGGTGGGGGCAGAGGGAGGTGGGGGGCCCCCCCGAGCAGGAGGGGGGGCCTGGGTTGAGACGCAGAAACTGTGCCTGAAACGCCTGCGGGGCCGCTCCAGGATCGAGCGGGGTGACACGCCTCACCTCAATGCCTTGGAGACTCGACTCCCCACTCTCGGGTCTCCGAACCCCTCCAAGACCTGCTCCCTGCCCCCTCATGGCCTGTGTCCCCCACATTAGGTCGGCACAGATGCGCTGGAGTTTCCCCCCACTAAGACCCGCTCTGCCCCTCCCATTCGGAGCCGGGACTCCTCCCCAGGGCCAAGTCCTACAATCTCTATAAGGCAAGTCCCCTGCCCCACCCTGACAAGGCTGTGACACCCTCCACACTCATTTTTTAAGACATGCAGGCCGAAGCCCGAGTTCTCCCCAATAAACTCGAAGCCCTTCGTGTCCCATCCTGGTCCCCACACCCAGCCATGGCCTGTCACACACTCTAAGACACAATCCTGTCCCACCCCCAACACGGTCTTGACCCCAGCTGATCCTCCTGTCCGGTCCTCTCCCCATATGGCCGTCTCGCCCTATCACTTCCCTAAAACCACCTGGTCCCGACTTGGGGCCCTGCATGAGTGTCCTCTCGCCCCCCCCCCCGCACACCCCGCGCCCCCTCCCTGCTGCTGCTGGGGAGTCCCCAGGAACAGTCTAAGCCACTGCTGTCCCTCCCCCGGGGCCTCTCTCCCCTTCCCCCAGCACTGAGGGTCCCTCCAACACTAGGGCCGCCACTGGACCCCTGCGCCGTCCCTTCCCCTCCTAAGTCACTCCCCAGATCGCTCCTGGGACCAAATGTCCACCCAGGGGCAGCTCCGCAGTGCCCAACACTAAGGCCCGCCCCTGTCCCGCCCCCAGCATGTCCAGCCCCCCATCCTAGGGCAGGCACCTTTCACCACCCCACCTTAAGGCCTAGTCTCCCCCTAGACAGGCCCTGGTGGGCTCCTGGGAGTGTCCCCTTCCAGCCTCAGCTGTGCGTTGCCGCTCACACTGAGGCACGCCCCTTGCCCCACCCCCAGCACATCCCCCCTCTAGGATACGCCCCTTGCTCAGCCTCCTGCAGTCCATTGTGCACTTTAGAACATGCCCTTGCATCGCCCTCCACCCTGTCCCCCTAGGAAGGCCCCATCCAGCTCCTGGGCACGTCCCCCTCGCAGCCCCAGCTCTGCAGTGCCCAATAATCAGGCCTGTCCCTGGCCCACCTCCAGCACGCCCACACCCCCCACTCTAGGACACGCCCCGCCCTGCTCCTGGCCCCCAAGACCCCCATCCCGCCCCAGCGCAGCTGTGCAGGGCCTTATGACCCTCCCCCGGTGTGGACCCTTGACTTTCCCCCATCCCGCCCCTGCGCAGCTGTGCATGGCCTTATGACCCCCCCCCACACACACACACACTGCTCACTAAAAACCACAGGGTGCAGACCCTTGACTTTTCCTCCATCCCCGCCCCGCTGCCACAGCTGGGTCCTCCTCCCAGCGCTAGGACACCCCAGTCCGCTCTGGGTCCTCCAGTCCGCCCACTGTGCCTTCTGGTGTCCCTGTCCCTCCAGCAGTAGGATCATCCTCCAGTCCCCTACCTTCAGGGCGCACAAGATCTATAGCAGCCCCCGCCCCTTCCCTCCGCCTACCCCCTCCCACTGTGACTCCGCCCGCCTGCCCTCCCCGGTTGCCCCACCCCCAGCACATCTTGGACAGCTGAGTACCTCTGGGTCCTGGGGCAGGTGGAGCCCAGGACACCATTGAAGCTCCTAGTAGCCTCTAGGGCAGTGGGGCGCCTGGACCCCTGTTCAGATACTCAGGGACTCTCTCCTCTGCCTGCTGTTGTGTCTCTGGGGTTGCTTTGAATCCCCCATCTGTGGTTTAAAATCCTAGTGTCCCTGCAGGTCTGGTCCTCCTAGTGCCCTGTCTGATGCTTGGCGCAGCCTTGGAGCACCTCGCACTGTGGACCAAGGCGCCTGCCAACCATCAGCCACCTCCTGACCCGCTGAGGACCCCAAGTGGCAGGCCTCAGGCTCTGGACCCCACGTTCGCCCCCGCTTTACTGAGAGTTGAGCTCAAATGACCTTAACCCAGAGGACCCATTTAGTGACAAAACAAATTCAAAGAGACCATGACTTGCACAACAACAAAGGGTGTTTCCAGGGTCACCCTGGGGTGTTGGTAGCGACAAATGTCACCACAAATGCACTCAGAAATCTCCCAGGATTCAGTTGCCCCATGTCCAAAAATAAACAAGGAAAAAAACAGAAAGTGAAAAACTTGTAAGTCAGGCATTTGTCACAGCACATTGTTACAACTGTTTTGTTATCATTTGCCACCGTTAATCCTTTGCTATGCCTAGATTATAAATTATACATTATGACAGGCATCTATATATACTGAAAAAGTATAGTCTATATAGGGTTAGGTACTAGCTGAACTTTCAACATCCTCTGAGATTTTTGGAATGTGTCCCCAGAGGATAAAGAGGGGACCTCTGTGCTGTTCGCATGGGGTTAAAGTGGAGGGAACTTTCTGATGAGGGCTCAGTTTCTGATTGCTTGCTGAGAATCTCCAGTTTGGGTGCAGGGAGAAAATGGGCCTCTCTCAGCATTAGTCTTGATTGGCCATTAGCAGTAGGGATTCCACCCTGGTTATTTTGGGCTGTTGGACTCCGTGCAAAACCAGAGGTTTCCCACAGCTGGATAATTCTCTTGGGGCTCAGTTGGCATTATAGGAGTTCAGTTCAAGCCCTCACCAGAAGCCTGACATCTACATATGCATGGTGTAAACTTTGCATGCCAAATCCTGTACATTTATTTCCTCTGCAGAGACTGTGCTGCTTTTGCTCCTTGTATGTTGGCTTCTGCAGACCTGTGAGTAGAAACCACCTAACGCTTCCAAGCCAAACATCCTGCTGATCTTGGCAGATGATCTGGGCATCTGGGATGTTTGTTGCTATGGGAACCTTACACTGAGGTAGAGTGTAGTTTGGGTCGTGGGGTTGTGCCTTGTGTGCAGTTTAGTGGAATAATTCACTTAAAATCGACCAGTGCAAATGAAATTTCTTAGTGCTGCAGAATTCAGCACCAAAAATGATTATTCTCCAAGAGTAAAAATAGGGTCTTAGCCCTCTCAAACAACTTGATGTCCTGCTGAGTTTATAAGGGTTTTTCTGTGGCTGCTGTAATAAATAACCAAAAACACAGAGACTTAAATGTAATCCAGGAACCACCACCCCTCCCCCAGCCCTGGAGGGCAGAAGCTGAGACCAGAGTCCCAGGCTGAGCTCCCTCCATGGGCTCCAGGGAGGCTCCTCCTGACTCTCCAGCTCCTGGGGCTCCAGGTGGTCTTTTGCAGAACAATATAATGGCCCCTCAAAAGCTTAAGATTGAATCACGATATGACCCAGCAATGCCACAACTGGGTTCAGACCCAAAGGATTTGAAAGCAGTGATTCCAAAAGATATTGGCATATCCTGTGTTCACAGATATGGATGGATGGTTGGCTGCATCAGAAGCCCTGATCCCCAGTATGACTGGAGACTAGGGAAAAAAGCATATCTTAGTGGGGTGGGGGGGAGCTAGGGCCAAAAATGGGGCCAAGGAAAAGGTCTGAATGGGGGTCTTTGGAGGCCAGAAGATCTTAGAGAGTATGGGATATTTTCTTATTTTGGCTAAACTGTGTAGAGGATTTCACACAGGCTTGTAAAATTGTACTCTGTTCTGAGTCCTTTATTCTCAGAGTTAGCAAATGACTAGAATTTTACCCCAAATCCATCATTTATGTATCCATTTATGAATGAGCCATTCCTCCACCCACCCATCTGTCCATGTTTTCATCCAGGCATCATCCATTTGTCTATCTGCCCATCCATCCATGGTGGATGGATAGATGGATGGGTAGGTAGATAGATGGATGAATAGATGGGTAGATGGATAGATGGTTGCCTGGATGGATGGATAGATGGTTGCCTGGATGGATGGATAAATGGGTGGATGGGTGGATAGGTGGGTGGGTGGATGGATGGATAGATCGGTGGATGAGTGGATGGATGGACGGATGGGTGGGTGGGTTGATGGATAGATGGATGGATGGATGGATAGATGGTTGCCTGGATGGATGGGTGGGTGGATGGATGGATGGGTGGGCAGATGGGTGGTTGGCAAATTGGTAGATGGGTGGATGGATGGATGGGTGGGTAGATGTGTGGGCAGATAGGTGGTTGGCAAATTGGTAGATGGGTGGATGGGTGGATCGATGGAAGGGTGGGTGGGTGGATGGGCAGACAAATGGGTAAATGGGTGAATGAATGAATGGATGGATGGATGGTTGAATGGTGGATGAATGGGTGGGTGGGTGAGTGGATGGATGAATGGATGGATGGACGGGCAGATGGATAGTTGGCTGGATGGGTGCATGGGTGGTGGGCTGGCTGGCTGGCTGGAAGGACTGACAAGGTTCTTTAACCTTGGTCCTACTGGTACACTGTCCCAGATCACTCTGTGATGGGCCCATCCTGTGCTTTGTAGGATGTTGAACAACATTTCTGGTCTCCACCTGCTGCTCACCAATAGCACCACATCCCAAAGTGGGACACCTCCAGTGTCTCTGCACTTTTCCAGTTGTCCTCAGGGAAGCAAAACTTTTCTTACGGGGGGCCACTGAGGTGGTCAGCTTTAGGTGCGTGAAGAACAAGGTCTGAGCTTTTATAGCTTAGCTTCCACCAGATGCAGCCTCCTCCAAGGTAGAAGGGAAGAGACTAGCACCTGTCATCTGACAGTCCATGGGGAATTCCATGAGCTCTAGGGGCTGGGTCACTGCCTTTGGGATGCCTATCTATAGTGAGATTCTCAATCTATTTTTGCACGTCTGACTGCAAAAGCTCTTAGGTGAAGTGTTTCATCTTCTCTTTGAATTTTGCACCTGAGAAACCTGGTAGGAAACTCAGGGTGCACCCTTCGTGGATGCTGGTGGGATATTTAAGGCACACAAGCCCCCTGGGTTGCATACCCCCCCCGAAAAAATAAGAAAAAGCCAAAAATGTAATTTTGTTGGGGTCCATCTTCCTCTAAGAAGCCCTGTGATGTAACCACAGAGTTATTGTGACAAGAGGTTCCCATAACCCACCCTAAGAGGAGAATGCCACTACGCAGATGTGCATTTCATACCCCGAACCCACCCAAGGTCCTGGATGAGCCCAGACTGCCTGGGCTCAGAACCCACGGCATTCCCCAGCTGGACAAAAGCTTCTCTCACAGCCCGTGTTTATACTCACTGTGCAACATCATCACCCCCAGAAAGTGAAACGGGCAAGGTGTCTGTGTGCCAGCCCCCCAGGCCAAAGCCAAAATTCAAAATCTGGGGTGCCCTTTGTAGCTTTGGCAACAGCTGAGGTGGGGGGAGGGCTGTAGGAGGAACCGCCCAGGGTGAGCCTCATCTGTCCTTTGCAAACTTAGAGAAGTGGGCACACTAAGACAGGTGCCACGCAGCCCCAGGAAGTTCCATGCAGGCCTCGTCTGAGGCCCAGAGCATTCCCAACCCTTTCCCAAGTGATATTCATCTGATTTTCTCAGGACCCCCAATATCGACCGGCTGGTGGAGGAGGGCATGAGACTCACCCAGCACCTGGCGGCCCCCCGTTCTGCACCCCGAGCAGAGCCACTCGGATCAGGTGGGTGTTGTGGGGACCCTGTACAGCAGCTCCCGGCTGCAGCCTGGACCCTATCGCCGCTCTAGCTTGGTAGTGATCCCGCAGAGACTGGGAAATTGAAAGCTAATGTGCCCTCCTGTCACCTTCCTGCAGTGTGTGCTCCGAACAGGACCACGTATACCCTCGCCCCTCAGGACCCTTAGCCCCGTGGGTGTTAAAACCCACGCACAATGCCGGACGCGGTGGCGCACGCCTGTCATCCCAGCGGTTGGGAGGCTGAGGCAGGAGGATCACGAGTTCAAAGCCAGCCTCGGCCAAAAGGAGGCCCTAAGCAACTCAGTGAGACCCTGTCTCTAGGTAAAATGCAAAATAGGGCTACAGATGGGGCTCAGGGGTTAGGTACCCCTGGGTTAATCAAATGGGAGTCACAGATAACCACACACCTCTTCCTGAGGTCAAGATCATCCCTAGCTGATCTGGGACACACAGCACGCTGCAGATTCTGCGTGAATTGTGCTGATACTCAGAGAAAAAAATTGCTCAGGGAAAAAACACTCAACACAAATGTCTGTGCACGTCTGGTACTAGAGAAACGTTCTTTTCCTTCTGGTATTTTCCACATACCAGCTCTTGTCTCATCAAATTGCCAGGTAGGTGCCCTTGGTAGGCTGTGTGGAGGGAGCCTTCTGGGACGGGATGACCACCATCATTGATGGATGAGAAGCAGAAATACAGTCATTGACAGGTGAGATACAATGCTCCATAGATGATGATGGTGATACTGTCAATGAAGGAAGATGGATTAATGATGCTCAATTGATAGCAATCCTGTCAATAGATAATAGAGGAACAGGTGATAGCTAATGATGGGTGATAGAGGTATATAAAGGTGACAGATGCATAATGCACATACAGGTGACAGATAAATGATGTGTGGATAGAAAGGGGATAGATGCAACATAATGGTACCTGGAAGATAGGTAATGATAGATAGATAGATAGATAGATAGATAGATAGATAGATAGATAGATAGATACATGTACTGAGTTGGTTCTCATGATAGGCAAGGTGTGTCCAACTTATGCAGCTGACATTGGGGCAGATGATGCTCAGTGGTGGGGTCATACTGTGCACAATAGCACATTTAACAACCTCTCTGATCTGCACCCACTCCCTACCCAGAGCACCACCTCCCCACCTTCCCCAAGTGCTGACAGCCAGATTCTTGCCCACTGTCCCCTGGTGCCCAGAATCCCTTTGCTAAGACCTGTTCCTAGCAAAGGGAAAATGAACCTTGCTCTGCTGTGGGATCTGCAGGAATGGACAACGATGAGTACCTGGTCCTCTATTGGAACGCAGGCTTAGGCGGGCTTCCTGCCAACGAAACCACTTTTGCAAAAATCCCAAAGGAGCAAGGCTATACCACCAGCCTTGTAGGTATTTGAACACCTGATTCCCCTCCCATCCAATTGTCAAGGGACCAATTTCCTCTGGAGGAAAAAAAAAATCTTTCATCCTTCTCCACCTCCCGAGTTGGTATCTGGTTCCACTCCAGCCCTCTCAGATGGTTTTCAGTTCAGAAGTTCTCATTGCAGAGGTTTGGGGTTCTTTGATATATATTTTGCCTTCTTTCCTTCTATGAACCTGTCTATATTCTTCAGCCCCAAGGAATCAGAAAGCTCTTCAGAGCCTGGCTCCACCACCTGTAATTCCAGTAGCTTGGGAGGCTGAGGCAGGAGGACCGCAAGTTAGAGGCCCACCTCAGCAGTTTAGCAAGGCCCCAAGTAACTCAGCGAGACTCTGTCTCTAAATAAAACACAAAAAGGGCCAGGGATGGGGCTCGGGGGTCGAGTGGCCCTGAGTTCAATCCCTGGTACCCCAAACCAAAAGCAAGTCTTGGTTGAGGTCACTCATAGCCTCTGCTGATTCAGGATCTGCTCTTTGGAGGTTTTCTTTCCCCTGACCACATCCAAATGGCCCTGGGGTTCTTTGTCCCAGGCAACAGCGTGTGCCCTTGGTGTGGCTGACCACCCACCCCCACTTGCAGGAAAGTGGCACCAGGGCGTGAGCTGCGCGTCCCGCGGGGACCACTGCCACCACCCACTGAACCACAGCTTCCACTACTTCTACGGACTGCCCTTCACCCTGATCAACGACTGCGACCCTGACAGGCCCCCAGAGCTGGGGGTCACAGTGGCTGCCCGGTTCAGCCGCTACACCCGCATCCTGGCTCTGGGCGTCCTCACGCTCACGGCTGCCAAACTCAGTGGCCTCCTCTCGGATCCCTGGACCGCAGTCGGGTGCAGGGCCAGCCTCGTCTTCACCACGTGGTTCTCCAGCTGTGGGTTCCTGTGACTCTGGAAAACTGTGTGCTCATGCGGAACCACCAGGTCACCAAGCAGCCAATTGATGTGGGAAGCACCACCAGACGGATGCTGCAGGAAGCCACGGCCTACATTCAAAGGTGGGGACCCTCACGATCTGGGGTGGGGGGCAGGTTCTGAGCCGTGAGCTACCCTGGGGTCCCATAGCAGCAGGTGCATTGAAAAGGTCCAAATTCACACTTCATTCACAAATGAAAGGAAGCTATCCTTCTTCATCGCTACATAGTATTCCACAGTGTATTTGCAGAAGGATTTTTTTATGGAGTCACTTTGCCCACCTCTGTCATCCTAGCAGGTGGGGAGGCTGAGGCAGGAGGATGGCAAGTAGGAGGCTAGCCTCAGCAACTGAGAGAGGCCATAAGAGACTCAGTGAGACTCTGTCTGTAAATAAAATATCAAAAGGACTGGGGAAGTGACTCAGTGGTGAAGCACCCCTGGATTCCATCTCTGGTGCTAAAAAAAAAAAGAAGAAAAAGGAAAGGCCCAACCTCTTCATATGAATTGGTTTCCACACTCGGATCTCTGCTTTGAGTTACCGGGTTGCACTGGAAAGTATCCAAGTAGTGGTCGTGCATCAGGGACTCCTTCCAAGGCCCAGGGAATGCCTGAGACCCCAGAGAGTACCCAACCATTTATATATAAGTAATAAATAAATATTCATACATTTACTACAATATATAGCTATTTCCCTATGCGTACATACCTATGAAGATATTTAATTTATAAATTAGGGAAAGCCAGAAATTAGCAGCACCTAATAATAAAATAATAATGATGGCAATGTTCTGTAACACAGGGTACGTGGGTGGGGTGTCCCGTCCCTCCCTCTCAAAATATCTTCCTGTACTATACTGACCATGGATGTTGTTTTACTCAGACAAAATTGCCACTGTGACCAAAAGTCCCAAGAAGAACATTTGGAGGAGGAAGAGTTTATTTGGGGCTCATGGTTTCCAAGGTTCAGTCCATGGTTGGCCGACTGACTCCATGGCTCTGGCTCAAGGGGAACAGAACAAAATGGCAGAAGGGTCTGGAGGAGGAGAGCAGCTCAGGACAGGGCACCAGGAGGCAGAGAGAGCTCTGCTCAGCAGGGAAAGGATAGAGACCCCAAAGGCACAGCCCAGGGATCCCCTCCTCCAGCCACACCCTACCTGCTACAGTCACCACCCAGTGAGTTCATCCAAGTGGATTAATCCACTTCTAGGTCACACCTCTCATAATCTAATCATTTTACCTGTGAACTTTCTTGCATGGTCTCACTCATGAGTTTTTGGGGGGAACCCTCACAGTGAAATCCCAGCAGGTGAACCCAGGTCATGGACCCAGCACATTCAAGGTCCACTGTGGACACCATCATCTGCCGTCCATAATTCCAGTGGTTTTCTAATTTCACAAACAAGGACAGGCCCTTTCTCCTCTTTGTGTCCCAGCTGCACGTCCACAATCCTCTGGTGACCTTGAAAGCCTTCCTCAGGAGAAGCCGCCATGGTTTTTACAGAGACAACCTGGAGGAGATGGAGTGGTTTGTAGGTAAGTCAAGATCAAGAACGGGGGAGAGTACACCCCACTCGTGTCATTTGTTTGTTCATTTCTTCCCAGTGATAGTCTAATTTTGCACAAAACCAATCATTTCATTAGCAATCAGTTTTGTGAGAAGCTGTCATTCAGCATCATCCTTAGTGGTTACAGGAAGCAGAGAGACAACGTTAGCTTTCGGCATCATGGAGGAAAAGGGCTCTGCTTTTAGGGCTTTGGGACACGCTAGAGAGAAGCAAGAACTTGCAGACTCTTCCATCTGCGAGGGTTTCCTGGAGACGTGGAAGCCCTCGCAGGTCAGGTGATATGTCCTTGCATGAATATCCTGACATCTGAACTACGTGAGAGGCAGATGTCCCCAAGGAGGACAGCAGCTCACATCCCTCGTGAATTGGCCTCTGTGCCTTCAGGGGTAGGAAGGACTGCTGGTCTCCACGGTGCAGGGAGATACTGCTGGGTATGCAGGTGTCCCCTGCTCTGCTGATAATGGCCATCATAAATTTTACTGCTATTGGTTGTGGTTCCTTCCATGTGGGCTGGAATCTGTCATTGCTTTACCCCGCCCTGGGGCACCCTCTCACCCTTTTATTAGGGCACTTGACCCCACCGACACTGCACATAAAAACCATGCCTGCTGACAACGTCCTGGATATTTCTTTGCAATTCTCTCCTGGTTTTCGAGGTGACGCAGTGCTAAGCAGACCTGGGCACGACAGTCTCAGCACCGTGATCTCACATGTCCCTGTGGTCTCTTGGCAGGGGGCTCTTTCTGTGATGGTCCAGTACAAGATGGCTTGTGCATAGAATGGGAAGCGCATGCCCCCAGCTGAGACCCGTGTGGGCACTCTCTCTGACACCTTCCACCTTCTCCACAGTTAAAGCCCTCCATGCCCTTGATTAGAACCATCTGAAGAACTCCACAATCACCCATTAGGACTCCAATCATGGAGGGTTACTGGAGGCCACAGATGAACACCAGCAGCTGGGGAGGTGCAATGGGATCTACAGAGGTGAGGGGCTAGCCACGGGGAGGAACAGAGACAGGGAGCCAAAGGAGTCTGCATCGGAGGTCCCAGAGCAAGGAGACTATGGAGGAGGAGGGGGGATGATGCTGAAGAGGAGGAGGAGAAAGAGACAGAGGTGGAGGAGGAGAATGAGGAAAAGAAAATGGAGGAGGAGGAGGAGGAGACAGAAGAGGAGGAAAGGAGATGAAAAAGAAAGACAAGGAGGAGGAGTAGGTGGAGAGATGATGATGTTGATGATGAGGAGAAAGAGGAGAGATGAGGAGGAGGAGAGGAAGGAGAAGGAGGAGGAGATGGAGGAGGAGGAGAAGGAGGGAAAAAGGATGGAAAAGAAAAGAGGATGAGAAAAAGGAGGAGGAGAAAGAGGAAGAGAATGTGGAGGAGGAGGTGGTAGGTGAGAGAAGAAGGAGGGGGAGGAGGAGGAATAAAAGGAGGAGGAGATGAAGTAAGAGGAGATGTAGGAGAGATGAGGAGGAGGAGGAGGAAGAGGGGAGATGATGATGAGGAGGAGGAGGAGGAGGAGGAGGAGAGGGAGGAGAAGAAGAAAAAGGAGATGGAAGAGCAGGAAAAGGAGGCTAAGGAGGAGGAGGAGGAGAAGGAGGTGGAGGAGAAGGAGGAATAGGAGGAGAAAAAGATGGAGAAGTAGGGGGAGGAGAAGGAGGATTAGGAGGGAAAAAATGGTGGTGGTGGTGGTGGAGGAGGAGGAGGAGGAGGAGAAGGAGAATAGATGATGATGATGATGATGCAGAGGAGGAGGAAATATGAGGAGGAGAAGAGGGAGGAGAAGGAGAAAGAAGACGAAGTGACAGAGGAGGCAGAGAAGAAGGAGGAGGTGAAGGAAAAGGAGATGGAGGAGACATAATGATGAAAAGGAGGAGTAGGAGAGATGAGGAAGAAGGAAAGGAGAATGAGGAGGAGATGGAGGAGAAGATAGAGAAGGGGGAGAAGAGGGAGAGAAGGAGGAGGATGAGAAGGAGAGAGGTAAGAAAGAGGAGGAAAGGAGGAGGAGATGGAGAAGGAGGACGAAAGGGAGAAAGAGCAGAAGGAGCAGGAAGGAGGAAGAGAAGGAGGGAAGGAGGAGGAGGAGGGAGAAAAAGGAGGAGAGGAAGGAGAAGGAGAGGAGGGGAGGAAAAAGATGAGCAGGAGAAGAAGAAGGAGCAGCAGGAGGAGGAGGAGATGTAGGAGGCAAAGAAGGAGCAGGAGGAGGAGGAGAAGGGGGCAAAGGATGACGAGGAGGAGGAGGAGATGGAGGAAAGATGATGATGATGATGAGGAGGAGGAGGAGGGATGAGGAGAAAGTGGAGGAGATGGAGGAGATGTGATGGAAGAGGAGGAGAAGAGATGTTGAGGAAGAGGAGAAGGAGGAGGAGAGATGAGGAGGAGGAGAAGGGAGGAGGAGAGATGAGGAGGAGG
>NW_027672976.1:0-68093 GCF_964194105.1 Spermophilus citellus
GCTTCTATCCCACAGAGCTTGCCCCCTTGACCATAGCAACCTGATTCTGAACATTGCCCTGAAACCTCTCCATATAACAAGATGCCTTTACATAGAAGGGTCTGCTCGCTGCACCATGTCAGTCACAAGCCATTTGGAAGCCAATGGCAGATCCACATGGCCCCACCACAGATGTTCTATCACACACCTGCACACCACTGCTCTAGGCCCACTACTCAGCAGGCCCCAACTCACTGGCATCTCTGTTCTACACCATTTTCATGAAACCCAGTCAATCAAGGCACTGTCTGGTACACTCATGATCAGCAACAGGACATCCAAAGGTTCTCCAGTGCCACCTGGTCATGGGAATTTCAAAAATGTCATGGTATTTATCTAGCTAGCCATTTTTAAAGGATGTGGGTTTCCATTCCTTCAGGAACCATTAAATGGTGAGGAAGCTCATTTCAACGAAAGCTCTGGAGAACTCTCACAAACAAGGCTTCCCAAGGAGTGGCCAAAAGGTCACAGGAAGCCAGGCCCATTGAGGTCTACAATGTGAGGTCCACGTGTGTTTGGACTCTCCACGATGGCTGCCAGGTCTTTAAGAATAAAATCATGTGATATCCGGGCTGAGATTCCCAGTGCTCTGTGGAAAGCCAGCCTGGGCCTAGATCTCAGTTTCCAAGGGCGACTCTCATGCGTGGCCTCCTAACATCCCGACACAATTCACGGCAATACTTCTCTGAGGTCAGTTCCAGAACTCAGTCTCCAAGGGGAATCACACCAGAGTTCAAGCCCAGGTGGACCCAGTCATCTCTTCCCACTGCCACACCACAATTCAAACCAAAACACTGCCACATGGCCCTCATCTTCTTCCATACAGACACTCATCATGACCTCTGGCTGGAGGTTTCCATGAGGGGCACAGCCCAAGACAGTGTCCACAATAAGCTCCCTTGCCTCTCATTTGCCTAATGTCAGGGTGGCCTGGACACCCTTCCTTTGGACCTGGAGTGATCAAATAGGCCTGCCTTTAATACTGCTCTACTTCTCCAATTGGAGGCCTACTGACTGCCGGGTATAGATTCTTTGTGTGAACTGGAGTCATGAGAAAACCCAAGCACCTATGGGCTAGCCTCTGCATGGCTTTGAAGGACTCATTTGACACAAAGGATCCCTATTCTCACTTGATGGAGGTCAGGAACCTTACAGAGGAAGGCGAGAGACCTCATCCAGGATGACCGCTTTTGTGCCAATTTGGCCTTGGATGCACGCATGGGATCTTTCTTTGGATCCATCAGGTGCTGACAATGTAAGCCACAGCCTCACACAGGGCCAAGAGGCTGATTCAGACACATCCCTTTGCAAAGCAATTAAGCAAAGAGCCACAGGTGATGCCCATTCATTTCCATTTGAAAACTGTTTTCTTCAGGCTTCACAAAGGGGTGCCCTGAGGCAAAGGCCTTCCTGACATTCAGGGCCACAAAAGGATAGGTAAGCCAAAGGCCCAAAGCAGGGTTTCTCTAGGGAGACTTTACTGATCACACTGATATCTGAGTTTTCTGAGATGCTCACCATTTCTTTCAACTATCCAGTACATGGCCATGTCACCGAGCTTGGAGGTGGTACATATCTTGGACACAAAACCATGAGCCTATTCTGGAGAGTGGCCAGAATTCAGGAAGAAAACAGGAACTTAGGAAGATAGTAGGCGTTGCCCATCCATAAGGCAAGCCGCAGTCCATTCATAAATTGGGCAGGATGAATGCTGGGAAGCTTTCTACTAGACAGGACACATCCATTGATGCATTCTCTTTTCTAATGTCTACAACCAGGGACACAGTGGGATACACAAACATAGAAACACTCGCCTTGTCAAAAGCCTTACTAGAAACAGTCCACTCCAACCCAAACAAACCGCCTTTCCTACCTATTCTCAGAACATGAGACAAAACCACAAACTCACACCCACACCCACAAAGGCACCTCCTTCCAAGTTGGTCTGTGACTACCCGGAGTGTCGTCTGACTGGTGGGCCATACTATGTTCCCCCGAAAGGGCCTGTCCTGTCTCACATCTGGCCTCCTTGGCCAACTCTGTGAAGTTGTCAGGAGCCAGCGGTGAGCCACTACCTGCTTTCTCAGGAAAGGCCCCTCTGCAGAGCTTTCCTGGCATTTGGCAATCCTCACCTCAGTGGGTACCAAGAAAGACTGACTCTGTCCTTGGTAAATCCAAACAAGTGAGCCCACTGGGACTGGGACTGGGACTGGCTCTGGGTGCCTGGCTTCCTGGATCCCAAGTTCAGAGAGTTCCATCACCAAGGAAGTGAGGTGAGGTCACTTCCTTCAGGAACTGAATGAGGTCACTGCCTTGGCAACCACTGTGTCCTAACAGTTGCTTCCAAGGCTCCCATGAGATGGAGGCTGCCCCTCCTTCCTGTGACACTTTCACAAGTTAGAATGGAATATCAACCATAGGCACCAAGGAACAGCTCTCCACACAGGCCTGCTTTGGTCCATCTTGTCTACATTAAGAAGAGAGAGGCTCATTCAGACACATCCCTTCATCCTGACCAGGTTGTTTGCCATGGAAGATGACTTCTGCTCTCTCAGGTCCTTCATAGCTGCCTACATCTTCTCCAGGGATCATTTCTGCATGGACCTTTGAGGTTCTCAGCAGGTGGAAGATCCCCCACATTCCTGTATTGTAAGACCCACTCTGTCCCTGCTCTTCTGTAAAGTTAGATTGAGGGAACAGTGTATGGTTAGGGTTAAGAACCTGTTTGATGTGGCTTAGGAATCACTCTGCTGGATGAAGAATGGTATTGGGAACCTGGGATATTTATAATAATATATAGGTGAAATATATGTATGAAAACAGAAATCCAAGTAAGATTTGAAGGCCAGAAGGGCATTGGGCCCTTGATTGGGATACTTAGCTTTGAATGACTTTCTGCACAGATGTCTCAGATAAATCGGTACACAATGGCATAGGACCTTGTACCTTGGATGATTGAATGTAGAAGAGAACATCCAGTCAAAAAGGGATAGTAGGTAGGATTAGGAAGATAGTTGGTAAGTTTTGGAAGAAGAGTGAGTATGCAATTTGGACCAAAAGTTCTTTAGCAATAGGGTGTCGGTTAGAGAGTGAATGTAAACGTCAGCACATGTGAAGAGTCAGTCACAATGATGAACTGGGGAACATATGTAGGAAAGCAGATATCAATAGAGACATTAGGAAATCAGGCAAAGTATAAAGTGAGTGAGTGGATTAGACATTTTCAACAGGGTTGAGGTTGAATATATCATCTTAGGAAGAAACAAATGTGTAGTCACCAATAGCATTGACATTTGAGAGCATTAGGCAACCTGGACAAGGATGTTTTTAGTAATCCATGCTCACTTTCCAATGAGGCGTTGGTGCAATCATAAGTGTGACCTTTGCATTTTGTGTCCAGAATATCACTGTGATAAAATGTATATGTAGATCAGGTGACATGAGTGTTTCTTCCACCATTTCTGGGAGTAATATGTTGAAGACATATAAATTAGCCTTTGGGGGTACAAATAGGTGTACCCTGGGTCTATGAATATAGAGATAATGCATGAATAGACCATACTGTGAATAAATAGTATAACAGGTTCCAATTTAAATAATGGATTGCATTGATATCTGAAAATATATAGGAAATCTAATATTGATACACAACCATTCATTCTAACCAGTTATACATCTAATGGTGATATTGGGGTTATGGTTTACCATGAAGGGGGTGTGAGTTTTGCTTCACAAGGGATTATGGAAATGGAAAAGAATGTGTTTGGAAAGAAGTCTCATGAAAAGACCAGTCAAGAAACGTGGAGGAATACATGTGTTCTGAAGCAGGAAGTGATTGAAAGGGAAATGAATGCCTAGAAATTTGTGAACTTGAGGATGAAATACATATCCTATGATGTGCATCAACTGAAGAAATAGTAATGTACCAGTGTTGAATAAAAATGAACGTCAAAATACACATCATGTCCCATAGGAATCTACTTGCATTCATGTTAAACTGGGTCAGTTACTGTAGAAATATTAGGATTTCAGCACTAGGAAACAAATATGTATTTCAGGTGGATGACTATTTCTGAGAATAATCTTGTGAAAAGTTGATTATAAATCCACATATATGAACATGAATGAATTTAGGGAGTATATAATATGACACATACATTTAATATTTTGAAAAATCTGGAGAGTGTGTGTATGTGTGTGTGTGTGTGTGTATATGTATATATATATATATATATATATATATATATACACACAAAAGAAAAACACACACACAAACACAGACATTAAAGAGTAGAAATATATATGCCAATCGAAATTCATCATGAAATATTTATCATCCACAGATCCAAAAATATTTATTTTACTGAACATGTATTTATGTATCATGTTGTTCATGTGGGAAGCTCACCTGGAGGTTGAATTTTCAGTTCCAACAGCGTTTAGGAGGAGTGATCTCTTCTCACAGTTTGTATCTGCCAAGTCAGCCACCTCACAAGAATGGACGTGGGATAGGAGGTAGGATTCTATATGTGCATGTAAAAATGCATGTTGCTGAATAGGCTACAGAGAAAGGGAGACAGGAATTCACATATTTGTTAACATTCAAAACACATGGAGAACTATTTCTACTAAATTGGACTAGATTTATAACACCTACCCTTTATAATGCCAAAGGCCAGTCCAACTATACACCAGGCCTCCTCTGAACTGCCTGTATTTCTATTCTGTTTGAGTTATTTTTCTCCATCATATTAGTATTCGTAGTCACAATCTAGTAGGGTATGGGTGAGTGTCAGGGATTCAGTATTTCGAACGGAAAATAGGAAAATGAATCCAATGTGTAGGCCAATATGTGCTACAAAAAAATCTTCCCACTCTCATCCAGAACATTGCCTTGACATTACCTTCACAATAAGTAAGACACAATTTGAGGAGAAGAGTTAGAAATGCTGTGAATACATATGTGGAATGGAAAATGCTCAGGAGTTCACAACCTTGGAGGTGGTAGACTACTTTCCATGAGTAAGGGACAGGGTAAACACTCCACAAACGTGGAGCTCTGCTGGCCTAAAGACTTCGTGAGAAACTGCTTCTGAGGTTGGGCACTTGAAATATATGTTGTTGTCAGGAGCTTTAGCTTCCTTTGTAGTGAGACCATCAAACCAGGTCTGCATCTATGTGACCTGGAGGACATGGTTTCTGATTTTCCAATGAACATGAGGCAGAAGTGCTGAATTCTCTCTTTGCAGGTAAACTGTGGCCACTGGGGTCTAAGTGTCTCCCTGTGTGGACTGTGAAGCCATTTGGTCATCCTCCACTTTTCGTGGTGTTTCTTGCTGCTGCACTGGGAGTTTGGAATTTGCTTCAGGAAATACAAGGAGTTCAACTGGGACACAGTGCTGGAGGGAGTTCTGTCACGTGTGGTGGGTCAAGGTCCTAGGAGAATGCACCAGCCAGGCTTCTATCCCACAGAGCTTGCCCCCTTGACCATAGCAACCTGATTCTGAACATTGCCCTGAAACCTCTCCATATAACAAGATGCCTTTACATAGAAGGGTCTGCTCGCTGCACCATGTCAGTCACAAGCCATTTGGAAGCCAATGGCAGATCCACATGGCCCCACCACAGATGTTCTATCACACACCTGCACACCACTGCTCTAGGCCCACTACTCAGCAGGCCCCAACTCACTGGCATCTCTGTTCTACACCATTTTCATGAAACCCAGTCAATCAAGGCACTGTCTGGTACACTCATGATCAGCAACAGGACATCCAAAGGTTCTCCAGTGCCACCTGGTCATGGGAATTTCAAAAATGTCATGGTATTTATCTAGCTAGCCATTTTTAAAGGATGAAGTTGGAGGCACTGTGGGTTTCCATTCCTTCAGGAACCATTAAATGGTGAGGAAGCTCATTTCAACGAAAGCTCTGGAGAACTCTCACAAACAAGGCTTCCCAAGGAGTGGCCAAAAGGTCACAGGAAGCCAGGCCCATTGAGGTCTACAATGTGAGGTCCACGTGTGTTTGGACTCTCCACGATGGCTGCCAGGTCTTTAAGAATAAAATCATGTGATATCCGGGCTGAGATTCCCAGTGCTCTGTGGAAAGCCAGCCTGGGCCTAGATCTCAGTTTCCAAGGGCGACTCTCATGCGTGGCCTCCTAACATCCCGACACAATTCACGGCAATACTTCTCTGAGGTCAGTTCCAGAACTCAGTCTCCAAGGGGAATCACACCAGAGTTCAAGCCCAGGTGGACCCAGTCATCTCTTCCCACTGCCACACCACAATTCAAACCAAAACACTGCCACATGGCCCTCATCTTCTTCCATACAGACACTCATCATGACCTCTGGCTGGAGGTTTCCATGAGGGGCACAGCCCAAGACAGTGTCCACAATAAGCTCCCTTGCCTCTCATTTGCCTAATGTCAGGGTGGCCTGGACACCCTTCCTTTGGACCTGGAGTGATCAAATAGGCCTGCCTTTAATACTGCTCTACTTCTCCAATTGGAGGCCTACTGACTGCCGGGTATAGATTCTTTGTGTGAACTGGAGTCATGAGAAAACCCAAGCACCTATGGGCTAGCCTCTGCATGGCTTTGAAGGACTCATTTGACACAAAGGATCCCTATTCTCACTTGATGGAGGTCAGGAACCTTACAGAGGAAGGCGAGAGACCTCATCCAGGATGACCGCTTTTGTGCCAATTTGGCCTTGGATGCACGCATGGGATCTTTCTTTGGATCCATCAGGTGCTGACAATGTAAGCCACAGCCTCACACAGGGCCAAGAGGCTGATTCAGACACATCCCTTTGCAAAGCAATTAAGCAAAGAGCCACAGGTGATGCCCATTCATTTCCATTTGAAAACTGTTTTCTTCAGGCTTCACAAAGGGGTGCCCTGAGGCAAAGGCCTTCCTGACATTCAGGGCCACAAAAGGATAGGTAAGCCAAAGGCCCAAAGCAGGGTTTCTCTAGGGAGACTTTACTGATCACACTGATATCTGAGTTTTCTGAGATGCTCACCATTTCTTTCAACTATCCAGTACATGGCCATGTCACCGAGCTTGGAGGTGGTACATATCTTGGACACAAAACCATGAGCCTATTCTGGAGAGTGGCCAGAATTCAGGAAGAAAACAGGAACTTAGGAAGATAGTAGGCGTTGCCCATCCATAAGGCAAGCCGCAGTCCATTCATAAATTGGGCAGGATGAATGCTGGGAAGCTTTCTACTAGACAGGACACATCCATTGATGCATTCTCTTTTCTAATGTCTACAACCAGGGACACAGTGGGATACACAAACATAGAAACACTCGCCTTGTCAAAAGCCTTACTAGAAACAGTCCACTCCAACCCAAACAAACCGCCTTTCCTACCTATTCTCAGAACATGAGACAAAACCACAAACTCACACCCACACCCACAAAGGCACCTCCTTCCAAGTTGGTCTGTGACTACCCGGAGTGTCGTCTGACTGGTGGGCCATACTATGTTCCCCCGAAAGGGCCTGTCCTGTCTCACATCTGGCCTCCTTGGCCAACTCTGTGAAGTTGTCAGGAGCCAGCGGTGAGCCACTACCTGCTTTCTCAGGAAAGGCCCCTCTGCAGAGCTTTCCTGGCATTTGGCAATCCTCACCTCAGTGGGTACCAAGAAAGACTGACTCTGTCCTTGGTAAATCCAAACAAGTGAGCCCACTGGGACTGGGACTGGGACTGGCTCTGGGTGCCTGGCTTCCTGGATCCCAAGTTCAGAGAGTTCCATCACCAAGGAAGTGAGGTGAGGTCACTTCCTTCAGGAACTGAATGAGGTCACTGCCTTGGCAACCACTGTGTCCTAACAGTTGCTTCCAAGGCTCCCATGAGATGGAGGCTGCCCCTCCTTCCTGTGACACTTTCACAAGTTAGAATGGAATATCAACCATAGGCACCAAGGAACAGCTCTCCACACAGGCCTGCTTTGGTCCATCTTGTCTACATTAAGAAGAGAGAGGCTCATTCAGACACATCCCTTCATCCTGACCAGGTTGTTTGCCATGGAAGATGACTTCTGCTCTCTCAGGTCCTTCATAGCTGCCTACATCTTCTCCAGGGATCATTTCTGCATGGACCTTTGAGGTTCTCAGCAGGTGGAAGATCCCCCACATTCCTGTATTGTAAGACCCACTCTGTCCCTGCTCTTCTGTAAAGTTAGATTGAGGGAACAGTGTATGGTTAGGGTTAAGAACCTGTTTGATGTGGCTTAGGAATCACTCTGCTGGATGAAGAATGGTATTGGGAACCTGGGATATTTATAATAATATATAGGTGAAATATATGTATGAAAACAGAAATCCAAGTAAGATTTGAAGGCCAGAAGGGCATTGGGCCCTTGATTGGGATACTTAGCTTTGAATGACTTTCTGCACAGATGTCTCAGATAAATCGGTACACAATGGCATAGGACCTTGTACCTTGGATGATTGAATGTAGAAGAGAACATCCAGTCAAAAAGGGATAGTAGGTAGGATTAGGAAGATAGTTGGTAAGTTTTGGAAGAAGAGTGAGTATGCAATTTGGACCAAAAGTTCTTTAGCAATAGGGTGTCGGTTAGAGAGTGAATGTAAACGTCAGCACATGTGAAGAGTCAGTCACAATGATGAACTGGGGAACATATGTAGGAAAGCAGATATCAATAGAGACATTAGGAAATCAGGCAAAGTATAAAGTGAGTGAGTGGATTAGACATTTTCAACAGGGTTGAGGTTGAATATATCATCTTAGGAAGAAACAAATGTGTAGTCACCAATAGCATTGACATTTGAGAGCATTAGGCAACCTGGACAAGGATGTTTTTAGTAATCCATGCTCACTTTCCAATGAGGCGTTGGTGCAATCATAAGTGTGACCTTTGCATTTTGTGTCCAGAATATCACTGTGATAAAATGTATATGTAGATCAGGTGACATGAGTGTTTCTTCCACCATTTCTGGGAGTAATATGTTGAAGACATATAAATTAGCCTTTGGGGGTACAAATAGGTGTACCCTGGGTCTATGAATATAGAGATAATGCATGAATAGACCATACTGTGAATAAATAGTATAACAGGTTCCAATTTAAATAATGGATTGCATTGATATCTGAAAATATATAGGAAATCTAATATTGATACACAACCATTCATTCTAACCAGTTATACATCTAATGGTGATATTGGGGTTATGGTTTACCATGAAGGGGGTGTGAGTTTTGCTTCACAAGGGATTATGGAAATGGAAAAGAATGTGTTTGGAAAGAAGTCTCATGAAAAGACCAGTCAAGAAACGTGGAGGAATACATGTGTTCTGAAGCAGGAAGTGATTGAAAGGGAAATGAATGCCTAGAAATTTGTGAACTTGAGGATGAAATACATATCCTATGATGTGCATCAACTGAAGAAATAGTAATGTACCAGTGTTGAATAAAAATGAACGTCAAAATACACATCATGTCCCATAGGAATCTACTTGCATTCATGTTAAACTGGGTCAGTTACTGTAGAAATATTAGGATTTCAGCACTAGGAAACAAATATGTATTTCAGGTGGATGACTATTTCTGAGAATAATCTTGTGAAAAGTTGATTATAAATCCACATATATGAACATGAATGAATTTAGGGAGTATATAATATGACACATACATTTCATATTTTGAAAAATCTGGAGAGTGTGTGTATGTGTGTGTGTGTGTGTGTGTGTATATGTATATATATATATATATATATATATATATATATATATATATATACACAAAAGAAAAACACACACACAAACACAGACATTAAAGAGTAGAAATATATATGCCAATCGAAATTCATCATGAAATATTTATCATCCACAGATCCAAAAATATTTATTTTACTGAACATGTATTTATGTATCATGTTGTTCATGTGGGAAGCTCACCTGGAGGTTGAATTTTCAGTTCCAACAGCGTTTAGGAGGAGTGATCTCTTCTCACAGTTTGTATCTGCCAAGTCAGCCACCTCACAAGAATGGACGTGGGATAGGAGGTAGGATTCTATATGTGCATGTAAAAATGCATGTTGCTGAATAGGCTACAGAGAAAGGGAGACAGGAATTCACATATTTGTTAACATTCAAAACACATGGAGAACTATTTCTACTAAATTGGACTAGATTTATAACACCTACCCTTTATAATGCCAAAGGCCAGTCCAACTATACACCAGGCCTCCTCTGAACTGCCTGTATTTCTATTCTGTTTGAGTTATTTTTCTCCATCATATTAGTATTCGTAGTCACAATCTAGTAGGGTATGGGTGAGTGTCAGGGATTCAGTATTTCGAACGGAAAATAGGAAAATGAATCCAATGTGTAGGCCAATATGTGCTACAAAAAAATCTTCCCACTCTCATCCAGAACATTGCCTTGACATTACCTTCACAATAAGTAAGACACAATTTGAGGAGAAGAGTTAGAAATGCTGTGAATACATATGTGGAATGGAAAATGCTCAGGAGTTCACAACCTTGGAGGTGGTAGACTACTTTCCATGAGTAAGGGACAGGGTAAACACTCCACAAACGTGGAGCTCTGCTGGCCTAAAGACTTCGTGAGAAACTGCTTCTGAGGTTGGGCACTTGAAATATATGTTGTTGTCAGGAGCTTTAGCTTCCTTTGTAGTGAGACCATCAAACCAGGTCTGCATCTATGTGACCTGGAGGACATGGTTTCTGATTTTCCAATGAACATGAGGCAGAAGTGCTGAATTCTCTCTTTGCAGGTAAACTGTGGCCACTGGGGTCTAAGTGTCTCCCTGTGTGGACTGTGAAGCCATTTGGTCATCCTCCACTTTTCGTGGTGTTTCTTGCTGCTGCACTGGGAGTTTGGAATTTGCTTCAGGAAATACAAGGAGTTCAACTGGGACACAGTGCTGGAGGGAGTTCTGTCACGTGTGGTGGGTCAAGGTCCTAGGAGAATGCACCAGCCAGGCTTCTATCCCACAGAGCTTGCCCCCTTGACCATAGCAACCTGATTCTGAACATTGCCCTGAAACCTCTCCATATAACAAGATGCCTTTACATAGAAGGGTCTGCTCGCTGCACCATGTCAGTCACAAGCCATTTGGAAGCCAATGGCAGATCCACATGGCCCCACCACAGATGTTCTATCACACACCTGCACACCACTGCTCTAGGCCCACTACTCAGCAGGCCCCAACTCACTGGCATCTCTGTTCTACACCATTTTCATGAAACCCAGTCAATCAAGGCACTGTCTGGTACACTCATGATCAGCAACAGGACATCCAAAGGTTCTCCAGTGCCACCTGGTCATGGGAATTTCAAAAATGTCATGGTATTTATCTAGCTAGCCATTTTTAAAGGATGAAGTTGGAGGCACTGTGGGTTTCCATTCCTTCAGGAACCATTAAATGGTGAGGAAGCTCATTTCAACGAAAGCTCTGGAGAACTCTCACAAACAAGGCTTCCCAAGGAGTGGCCAAAAGGTCACAGGAAGCCAGGCCCATTGAGGTCTACAATGTGAGGTCCACGTGTGTTTGGACTCTCCACGATGGCTGCCAGGTCTTTAAGAATAAAATCATGTGATATCCGGGCTGAGATTCCCAGTGCTCTGTGGAAAGCCAGCCTGGGCCTAGATCTCAGTTTCCAAGGGCGACTCTCATGCGTGGCCTCCTAACATCCCGACACAATTCACGGCAATACTTCTCTGAGGTCAGTTCCAGAACTCAGTCTCCAAGGGGAATCACACCAGAGTTCAAGCCCAGGTGGACCCAGTCATCTCTTCCCACTGCCACACCACAATTCAAACCAAAACACTGCCACATGGCCCTCATCTTCTTCCATACAGACACTCATCATGACCTCTGGCTGGAGGTTTCCATGAGGGGCACAGCCCAAGACAGTGTCCACAATAAGCTCCCTTGCCTCTCATTTGCCTAATGTCAGGGTGGCCTGGACACCCTTCCTTTGGACCTGGAGTGATCAAATAGGCCTGCCTTTAATACTGCTCTACTTCTCCAATTGGAGGCCTACTGACTGCCGGGTATAGATTCTTTGTGTGAACTGGAGTCATGAGAAAACCCAAGCACCTATGGGCTAGCCTCTGCATGGCTTTGAAGGACTCATTTGACACAAAGGATCCCTATTCTCACTTGATGGAGGTCAGGAACCTTACAGAGGAAGGCGAGAGACCTCATCCAGGATGACCGCTTTTGTGCCAATTTGGCCTTGGATGCACGCATGGGATCTTTCTTTGGATCCATCAGGTGCTGACAATGTAAGCCACAGCCTCACACAGGGCCAAGAGGCTGATTCAGACACATCCCTTTGCAAAGCAATTAAGCAAAGAGCCACAGGTGATGCCCATTCATTTCCATTTGAAAACTGTTTTCTTCAGGCTTCACAAAGGGGTGCCCTGAGGCAAAGGCCTTCCTGACATTCAGGGCCACAAAAGGATAGGTAAGCCAAAGGCCCAAAGCAGGGTTTCTCTAGGGAGACTTTACTGATCACACTGATATCTGAGTTTTCTGAGATGCTCACCATTTCTTTCAACTATCCAGTACATGGCCATGTCACCGAGCTTGGAGGTGGTACATATCTTGGACACAAAACCATGAGCCTATTCTGGAGAGTGGCCAGAATTCAGGAAGAAAACAGGAACTTAGGAAGATAGTAGGCGTTGCCCATCCATAAGGCAAGCCGCAGTCCATTCATAAATTGGGCAGGATGAATGCTGGGAAGCTTTCTACTAGACAGGACACATCCATTGATGCATTCTCTTTTCTAATGTCTACAACCAGGGACACAGTGGGATACACAAACATAGAAACACTCGCCTTGTCAAAAGCCTTACTAGAAACAGTCCACTCCAACCCAAACAAACCGCCTTTCCTACCTATTCTCAGAACATGAGACAAAACCACAAACTCACACCCACACCCACAAAGGCACCTCCTTCCAAGTTGGTCTGTGACTACCCGGAGTGTCGTCTGACTGGTGGGCCATACTATGTTCCCCCGAAAGGGCCTGTCCTGTCTCACATCTGGCCTCCTTGGCCAACTCTGTGAAGTTGTCAGGAGCCAGCGGTGAGCCACTACCTGCTTTCTCAGGAAAGGCCCCTCTGCAGAGCTTTCCTGGCATTTGGCAATCCTCACCTCAGTGGGTACCAAGAAAGACTGACTCTGTCCTTGGTAAATCCAAACAAGTGAGCCCACTGGGACTGGGACTGGGACTGGCTCTGGGTGCCTGGCTTCCTGGATCCCAAGTTCAGAGAGTTCCATCACCAAGGAAGTGAGGTGAGGTCACTTCCTTCAGGAACTGAATGAGGTCACTGCCTTGGCAACCACTGTGTCCTAACAGTTGCTTCCAAGGCTCCCATGAGATGGAGGCTGCCCCTCCTTCCTGTGACACTTTCACAAGTTAGAATGGAATATCAACCATAGGCACCAAGGAACAGCTCTCCACACAGGCCTGCTTTGGTCCATCTTGTCTACATTAAGAAGAGAGAGGCTCATTCAGACACATCCCTTCATCCTGACCAGGTTGTTTGCCATGGAAGATGACTTCTGCTCTCTCAGGTCCTTCATAGCTGCCTACATCTTCTCCAGGGATCATTTCTGCATGGACCTTTGAGGTTCTCAGCAGGTGGAAGATCCCCCACATTCCTGTATTGTAAGACCCACTCTGTCCCTGCTCTTCTGTAAAGTTAGATTGAGGGAACAGTGTATGGTTAGGGTTAAGAACCTGTTTGATGTGGCTTAGGAATCACTCTGCTGGATGAAGAATGGTATTGGGAACCTGGGATATTTATAATAATATATAGGTGAAATATATGTATGAAAACAGAAATCCAAGTAAGATTTGAAGGCCAGAAGGGCATTGGGCCCTTGATTGGGATACTTAGCTTTGAATGACTTTCTGCACAGATGTCTCAGATAAATCGGTACACAATGGCATAGGACCTTGTACCTTGGATGATTGAATGTAGAAGAGAACATCCAGTCAAAAAGGGATAGTAGGTAGGATTAGGAAGATAGTTGGTAAGTTTTGGAAGAAGAGTGAGTATGCAATTTGGACCAAAAGTTCTTTAGCAATAGGGTGTCGGTTAGAGAGTGAATGTAAACGTCAGCACATGTGAAGAGTCAGTCACAATGATGAACTGGGGAACATATGTAGGAAAGCAGATATCAATAGAGACATTAGGAAATCAGGCAAAGTATAAAGTGAGTGAGTGGATTAGACATTTTCAACAGGGTTGAGGTTGAATATATCATCTTAGGAAGAAACAAATGTGTAGTCACCAATAGCATTGACATTTGAGAGCATTAGGCAACCTGGACAAGGATGTTTTTAGTAATCCATGCTCACTTTCCAATGAGGCGTTGGTGCAATCATAAGTGTGACCTTTGCATTTTGTGTCCAGAATATCACTGTGATAAAATGTATATGTAGATCAGGTGACATGAGTGTTTCTTCCACCATTTCTGGGAGTAATATGTTGAAGACATATAAATTAGCCTTTGGGGGTACAAATAGGTGTACCCTGGGTCTATGAATATAGAGATAATGCATGAATAGACCATACTGTGAATAAATAGTATAACAGGTTCCAATTTAAATAATGGATTGCATTGATATCTGAAAATATATAGGAAATCTAATATTGATACACAACCATTCATTCTAACCAGTTATACATCTAATGGTGATATTGGGGTTATGGTTTACCATGAAGGGGGTGTGAGTTTTGCTTCACAAGGGATTATGGAAATGGAAAAGAATGTGTTTGGAAAGAAGTCTCATGAAAAGACCAGTCAAGAAACGTGGAGGAATACATGTGTTCTGAAGCAGGAAGTGGTTGAAAGGGAAATGAATGCCTAGAAATTTGTGAACTTGAGGATGAAATACATATCCTATGATGTGCATCAACTGAAGAAATAGTAATGTACCAGTGTTGAATAAAAATGAACGTCAAAATACACATCATGTCCCATAGGAATCTACTTGCATTCATGTTAAACTGGGTCAGTTACTGTAGAAATATTAGGATTTCAGCACTAGGAAACAAATATGTATTTCAGGTGGATGACTATTTCTGAGAATAATCTTGTGAAAAGTTGATTATAAATCCACATATATGAACATGAATGAATTTAGGGAGTATATAATATGACACATACATTTCATATTTTGAAAAATCTGGAGAGTGTGTGTATGTGTGTGTGTGTGTGTGTGTGTATATGTATATATATATATATATATATATATATATATATATATATATATATATACACAAAAGAAAAACACACACACAAACACAGACATTAAAGAGTAGAAATATATATGCCAATCGAAATTCATCATGAAATATTTATCATCCACAGATCCAAAAATATTTATTTTACTGAACATGTATTTATGTATCATGTTGTTCATGTGGGAAGCTCACCTGGAGGTTGAATTTTCAGTTCCAACAGCGTTTAGGAGGAGTGATCTCTTCTCACAGTTTGTATCTGCCAAGTCAGCCACCTCACAAGAATGGACGTGGGATAGGAGGTAGGATTCTATATGTGCATGTAAAAATGCATGTTGCTGAATAGGCTACAGAGAAAGGGAGACAGGAATTCACATATTTGTTAACATTCAAAACACATGGAGAACTATTTCTACTAAATTGGACTAGATTTATAACACCTACCCTTTATAATGCCAAAGGCCAGTCCAACTATACACCAGGCCTCCTCTGAACTGCCTGTATTTCTATTCTGTTTGAGTTATTTTTCTCCATCATATTAGTATTCGTAGTCACAATCTAGTAGGGTATGGGTGAGTGTCAGGGATTCAGTATTTCGAACGGAAAATAGGAAAATGAATCCAATGTGTAGGCCAATATGTGCTACAAAAAAATCTTCCCACTCTCATCCAGAACATTGCCTTGACATTACCTTCACAATAAGTAAGACACAATTTGAGGAGAAGAGTTAGAAATGCTGTGAATACATATGTGGAATGGAAAATGCTCAGGAGTTCACAACCTTGGAGGTGGTAGACTACTTTCCATGAGTAAGGGACAGGGTAAACACTCCACAAACGTGGAGCTCTGCTGGCCTAAAGACTTCGTGAGAAACTGCTTCTGAGGTTGGGCACTTGAAATATATGTTGTTGTCAGGAGCTTTAGCTTCCTTTGTAGTGAGACCATCAAACCAGGTCTGCATCTATGTGACCTGGAGGACATGGTTTCTGATTTTCCAATGAACATGAGGCAGAAGTGCTGAATTCTCTCTTTGCAGGTAAACTGTGGCCACTGGGGTCTAAGTGTCTCCCTGTGTGGACTGTGAAGCCATTTGGTCATCCTCCACTTTTCGTGGTGTTTCTTGCTGCTGCACTGGGAGTTTGGAATTTGCTTCAGGAAATACAAGGAGTTCAACTGGGACACAGTGCTGGAGGGAGTTCTGTCACGTGTGGTGGGTCAAGGTCCTAGGAGAATGCACCAGCCAGGCTTCTATCCCACAGAGCTTGCCCCCTTGACCATAGCAACCTGATTCTGAACATTGCCCTGAAACCTCTCCATATAACAAGATGCCTTTACATAGAAGGGTCTGCTCGCTGCACCATGTCAGTCACAAGCCATTTGGAAGCCAATGGCAGATCCACATGGCCCCACCACAGATGTTCTATCACACACCTGCACACCACTGCTCTAGGCCCACTACTCAGCAGGCCCCAACTCACTGGCATCTCTGTTCTACACCATTTTCATGAAACCCAGTCAATCAAGGCACTGTCTGGTACACTCATGATCAGCAACAGGACATCCAAAGGTTCTCCAGTGCCACCTGGTCATGGGAATTTCAAAAATGTCATGGTATTTATCTAGCTAGCCATTTTTAAAGGATGTGGGTTTCCATTCCTTCAGGAACCATTAAATGGTGAGGAAGCTCATTTCAACGAAAGCTCTGGAGAACTCTCACAAACAAGGCTTCCCAAGGAGTGGCCAAAAGGTCACAGGAAGCCAGGCCCATTGAGGTCTACAATGTGAGGTCCACGTGTGTTTGGACTCTCCACGATGGCTGCCAGGTCTTTAAGAATAAAATCATGTGATATCCGGGCTGAGATTCCCAGTGCTCTGTGGAAAGCCAGCCTGGGCCTAGATCTCAGTTTCCAAGGGCGACTCTCATGCGTGGCCTCCTAACATCCCGACACAATTCACGGCAATACTTCTCTGAGGTCAGTTCCAGAACTCAGTCTCCAAGGGGAATCACACCAGAGTTCAAGCCCAGGTGGACCCAGTCATCTCTTCCCACTGCCACACCACAATTCAAACCAAAACACTGCCACATGGCCCTCATCTTCTTCCATACAGACACTCATCATGACCTCTGGCTGGAGGTTTCCATGAGGGGCACAGCCCAAGACAGTGTCCACAATAAGCTCCCTTGCCTCTCATTTGCCTAAAGTCAGGGTGGCCTGGACACCCTTCCTTTGGACCTGGAGTGATCAAATAGGCCTGCCTTTAATACTGCTCTACTTCTCCAATTGGAGGCCTACTGACTGCCGGGTATAGATTCTTTGTGTGAACTGGAGTCATGAGAAAACCCAAGCACCTATGGGCTAGCCTCTGCATGGCTTTGAAGGACTCATTTGACACAAAGGATCCCTATTCTCACTTGATGGAGGTCAGGAACCTTACAGAGGAAGGCGAGAGACCTCATCCAGGATGACCGCTTTTGTGCCAATTTGGCCTTGGATGCACGCATGGGATCTTTCTTTGGATCCATCAGGTGCTGACAATGTAAGCCACAGCCTCACACAGGGCCAAGAGGCTGATTCAGACACATCCCTTTGCAAAGCAATTAAGCAAAGAGCCACAGGTGATGCCCATTCATTTCCATTTGAAAACTGTTTTCTTCAGGCTTCACAAAGGGGTGCCCTGAGGCAAAGGCCTTCCTGACATTCAGGGCCACAAAAGGATAGGTAAGCCAAAGGCCCAAAGCAGGGTTTCTCTAGGGAGACTTTACTGATCACACTGATATCTGAGTTTTCTGAGATGCTCACCATTTCTTTCAACTATCCAGTACATGGCCATGTCACCGAGCTTGGAGGTGGTACATATCTTGGACACAAAACCATGAGCCTATTCTGGAGAGTGGCCAGAATTCAGGAAGAAAACAGGAACTTAGGAAGATAGTAGGCGTTGCCCATCCATAAGGCAAGCCGCAGTCCATTCATAAATTGGGCAGGATGAATGCTGGGAAGCTTTCTACTAGACAGGACACATCCATTGATGCATTCTCTTTTCTAATGTCTACAACCAGGGACACAGTGGGATACACAAACATAGAAACACTCGCCTTGTCAAAAGCCTTACTAGAAACAGTCCACTCCAACCCAAACAAACCGCCTTTCCTACCTATTCTCAGAACATGAGACAAAACCACAAACTCACACCCACACCCACAAAGGCACCTCCTTCCAAGTTGGTCTGTGACTACCCGGAGTGTCGTCTGACTGGTGGGCCATACTATGTTCCCCCGAAAGGGCCTGTCCTGTCTCACATCTGGCCTCCTTGGCCAACTCTGTGAAGTTGTCAGGAGCCAGCGGTGAGCCACTACCTGCTTTCTCAGGAAAGGCCCCTCTGCAGAGCTTTCCTGGCATTTGGCAATCCTCACCTCAGTGGGTACCAAGAAAGACTGACTCTGTCCTTGGTAAATCCAAACAAGTGAGCCCACTGGGACTGGGACTGGGACTGGCTCTGGGTGCCTGGCTTCCTGGATCCCAAGTTCAGAGAGTTCCATCACCAAGGAAGTGAGGTGAGGTCACTTCCTTCAGGAACTGAATGAGGTCACTGCCTTGGCAACCACTGTGTCCTAACAGTTGCTTCCAAGGCTCCCATGAGATGGAGGCTGCCCCTCCTTCCTGTGACACTTTCACAAGTTAGAATGGAATATCAACCATAGGCACCAAGGAACAGCTCTCCACACAGGCCTGCTTTGGTCCATCTTGTCTACATTAAGAAGAGAGAGGCTCATTCAGACACATCCCTTCATCCTGACCAGGTTGTTTGCCATGGAAGATGACTTCTGCTCTCTCAGGTCCTTCATAGCTGCCTACATCTTCTCCAGGGATCATTTCTGCATGGACCTTTGAGGTTCTCAGCAGGTGGAAGATCCCCCACATTCCTGTATTGTAAGACCCACTCTGTCCCTGCTCTTCTGTAAAGTTAGATTGAGGGAACAGTGTATGGTTAGGGTTAAGAACCTGTTTGATGTGGCTTAGGAATCACTCTGCTGGATGAAGAATGGTATTGGGAACCTGGGATATTTATAATAATATATAGGTGAAATATATGTATGAAAACAGAAATCCAAGTAAGATTTGAAGGCCAGAAGGGCATTGGGCCCTTGATTGGGATACTTAGCTTTGAATGACTTTCTGCACAGATGTCTCAGATAAATCGGTACACAATGGCATAGGACCTTGTACCTTGGATGATTGAATGTAGAAGAGAACATCCAGTCAAAAAGGGATAGTAGGTAGGATTAGGAAGATAGTTGGTAAGTTTTGGAAGAAGAGTGAGTATGCAATTTGGACCAAAAGTTCTTTAGCAATAGGGTGTCGGTTAGAGAGTGAATGTAAACGTCAGCACATGTGAAGAGTCAGTCACAATGATGAACTGGGGAACATATGTAGGAAAGCAGATATCAATAGAGACATTAGGAAATCAGGCAAAGTATAAAGTGAGTGAGTGGATTAGACATTTTCAACAGGGTTGAGGTTGAATATATCATCTTAGGAAGAAACAAATGTGTAGTCACCAATAGCATTGACATTTGAGAGCATTAGGCAACCTGGACAAGGATGTTTTTAGTAATCCATGCTCACTTTCCAATGAGGCGTTGGTGCAATCATAAGTGTGACCTTTGCATTTTGTGTCCAGAATATCACTGTGATAAAATGTATATGTAGATCAGGTGACATGAGTGTTTCTTCCACCATTTCTGGGAGTAATATGTTGAAGACATATAAATTAGCCTTTGGGGGTACAAATAGGTGTACCCTGGGTCTATGAATATAGAGATAATGCATGAATAGACCATACTGTGAATAAATAGTATAACAGGTTCCAATTTAAATAATGGATTGCATTGATATCTGAAAATATATAGGAAATCTAATATTGATACACAACCATTCATTCTAACCAGTTATACATCTAATGGTGATATTGGGGTTATGGTTTACCATGAAGGGGGTGTGAGTTTTGCTTCACAAGGGATTATGGAAATGGAAAAGAATGTGTTTGGAAAGAAGTCTCATGAAAAGACCAGTCAAGAAACGTGGAGGAATACATGTGTTCTGAAGCAGGAAGTGATTGAAAGGGAAATGAATGCCTAGAAATTTGTGAACTTGAGGATGAAATACATATCCTATGATGTGCATCAACTGAAGAAATAGTAATGTACCAGTGTTGAATAAAAATGAACGTCAAAATACACATCATGTCCCATAGGAATCTACTTGCATTCATGTTAAACTGGGTCAGTTACTGTAGAAATATTAGGATTTCAGCACTAGGAAACAAATATGTATTTCAGGTGGATGACTATTTCTGAGAATAATCTTGTGAAAAGTTGATTATAAATCCACATATATGAACATGAATGAATTTAGGGAGTATATAATATGACACATACATTTCATATTTTGAAAAATCTGGAGAGTGTGTGTATGTGTGTGTGTGTGTGTGTGTGTATATGTATATATATATATATATATATATATATATATATATATATATATATATATATACACAAAAGAAAAACACACACACAAACACAGACATTAAAGAGTAGAAATATATATGCCAATCGAAATTCATCATGAAATATTTATCATCCACAGATCCAAAAATATTTATTTTACTGAACATGTATTTATGTATCATGTTGTTCATGTGGGAAGCTCACCTGGAGGTTGAATTTTCAGTTCCAACAGCGTTTAGGAGGAGTGATCTCTTCTCACAGTTTGTATCTGCCAAGTCAGCCACCTCACAAGAATGGACGTGGGATAGGAGGTAGGATTCTATATGTGCATGTAAAAATGCATGTTGCTGAATAGGCTACAGAGAAAGGGAGACAGGAATTCACATATTTGTTAACATTCAAAACACATGGAGAACTATTTCTACTAAATTGGACTAGATTTATAACACCTACCCTTTATAATGCCAAAGGCCAGTCCAACTATACACCAGGCCTCCTCTGAACTGCCTGTATTTCTATTCTGTTTGAGTTATTTTTCTCCATCATATTAGTATTCGTAGTCACAATCTAGTAGGGTATGGGTGAGTGTCAGGGATTCAGTATTTCGAACGGAAAATAGGAAAATGAATCCAATGTGTAGGCCAATATGTGCTACAAAAAAATCTTCCCACTCTCATCCAGAACATTGCCTTGACATTACCTTCACAATAAGTAAGACACAATTTGAGGAGAAGAGTTAGAAATGCTGTGAATACATATGTGGAATGGAAAATGCTCAGGAGTTCACAACCTTGGAGGTGGTAGACTACTTTCCATGAGTAAGGGACGGGGTAAACACTCCACAAACGTGGAGCTCTGCTGGCCTAAAGACTTCGTGAGAAACTGCTTCTGAGGTTGGGCACTTGAAATATATGTTGTTGTCAGGAGCTTTAGCTTCCTTTGTAGTGAGACCATCAAACCAGGTCTGCATCTATGTGACCTGGAGGACATGGTTTCTGATTTTCCAATGAACATGAGGCAGAAGTGCTGAATTCTCTCTTTGCAGGTAAACTGTGGCCACTGGGGTCTAAGTGTCTCCCTGTGTGGACTGTGAAGCCATTTGGTCATCCTCCACTTTTCGTGGTGTTTCTTGCTGCTGCACTGGGAGTTTGGAATTTGCTTCAGGAAATACAAGGAGTTCAACTGGGACACAGTGCTGGAGGGAGTTCTGTCACGTGTGGTGGGTCAAGGTCCTAGGAGAATGCACCAGCCAGGCTTCTATCCCACAGAGCTTGCCCCCTTGACCATAGCAACCTGATTCTGAACATTGCCCTGAAACCTCTCCATATAACAAGATGCCTTTACATAGAAGGGTCTGCTCGCTGCACCATGTCAGTCACAAGCCATTTGGAAGCCAATGGCAGATCCACATGGCCCCACCACAGATGTTCTATCACACACCTGCACACCACTGCTCTAGGCCCACTACTCAGCAGGCCCCAACTCACTGGCATCTCTGTTCTACACCATTTTCATGAAACCCAGTCAATCAAGGCACTGTCTGGTACACTCATGATCAGCAACAGGACATCCAAAGGTTCTCCAGTGCCACCTGGTCATGGGAATTTCAAAAATGTCATGGTATTTATCTAGCTAGCCATTTTTAAAGGATGTGGGTTTCCATTCCTTCAGGAACCATTAAATGGTGAGGAAGCTCATTTCAACGAAAGCTCTGGAGAACTCTCACAAACAAGGCTTCCCAAGGAGTGGCCAAAAGGTCACAGGAAGCCAGGCCCATTGAGGTCTACAATGTGAGGTCCACGTGTGTTTGGACTCTCCACGATGGCTGCCAGGTCTTTAAGAATAAAATCATGTGATATCCGGGCTGAGATTCCCAGTGCTCTGTGGAAAGCCAGCCTGGGCCTAGATCTCAGTTTCCAAGGGCGACTCTCATGCGTGGCCTCCTAACATCCCGACACAATTCACGGCAATACTTCTCTGAGGTCAGTTCCAGAACTCAGTCTCCAAGGGGAATCACACCAGAGTTCAAGCCCAGGTGGACCCAGTCATCTCTTCCCACTGCCACACCACAATTCAAACCAAAACACTGCCACATGGCCCTCATCTTCTTCCATACAGACACTCATCATGACCTCTGGCTGGAGGTTTCCATGAGGGGCACAGCCCAAGACAGTGTCCACAATAAGCTCCCTTGCCTCTCATTTGCCTAATGTCAGGGTGGCCTGGACACCCTTCCTTTGGACCTGGAGTGATCAAATAGGCCTGCCTTTAATACTGCTCTACTTCTCCAATTGGAGGCCTACTGACTGCCGGGTATAGATTCTTTGTGTGAACTGGAGTCATGAGAAAACCCAAGCACCTATGGGCTAGCCTCTGCATGGCTTTGAAGGACTCATTTGACACAAAGGATCCCTATTCTCACTTGATGGAGGTCAGGAACCTTACAGAGGAAGGCGAGAGACCTCATCCAGGATGACCGCTTTTGTGCCAATTTGGCCTTGGATGCACGCATGGGATCTTTCTTTGGATCCATCAGGTGCTGACAATGTAAGCCACAGCCTCACACAGGGCCAAGAGGCTGATTCAGACACATCCCTTTGCAAAGCAATTAAGCAAAGAGCCACAGGTGATGCCCATTCATTTCCATTTGAAAACTGTTTTCTTCAGGCTTCACAAAGGGGTGCCCTGAGGCAAAGGCCTTCCTGACATTCAGGGCCACAAAAGGATAGGTAAGCCAAAGGCCCAAAGCAGGGTTTCTCTAGGGAGACTTTACTGATCACACTGATATCTGAGTTTTCTGAGATGCTCACCATTTCTTTCAACTATCCAGTACATGGCCATGTCACCGAGCTTGGAGGTGGTACATATCTTGGACACAAAACCATGAGCCTATTCTGGAGAGTGGCCAGAATTCAGGAAGAAAACAGGAACTTAGGAAGATAGTAGGCGTTGCCCATCCATAAGGCAAGCCGCAGTCCATTCATAAATTGGGCAGGATGAATGCTGGGAAGCTTTCTACTAGACAGGACACATCCATTGATGCATTCTCTTTTCTAATGTCTACAACCAGGGACACAGTGGGATACACAAACATAGAAACACTCGCCTTGTCAAAAGCCTTACTAGAAACAGTCCACTCCAACCCAAACAAACCGCCTTTCCTACCTATTCTCAGAACATGAGACAAAACCACAAACTCACACCCACACCCACAAAGGCACCTCCTTCCAAGTTGGTCTGTGACTACCCGGAGTGTCGTCTGACTGGTGGGCCATACTATGTTCCCCCGAAAGGGCCTGTCCTGTCTCACATCTGGCCTCCTTGGCCAACTCTGTGAAGTTGTCAGGAGCCAGCGGTGAGCCACTACCTGCTTTCTCAGGAAAGGCCCCTCTGCAGAGCTTTCCTGGCATTTGGCAATCCTCACCTCAGTGGGTACCAAGAAAGACTGACTCTGTCCTTGGTAAATCCAAACAAGTGAGCCCACTGGGACTGGGACTGGGACTGGCTCTGGGTGCCTGGCTTCCTGGATCCCAAGTTCAGAGAGTTCCATCACCAAGGAAGTGAGGTGAGGTCACTTCCTTCAGGAACTGAATGAGGTCACTGCCTTGGCAACCACTGTGTCCTAACAGTTGCTTCCAAGGCTCCCATGAGATGGAGGCTGCCCCTCCTTCCTGTGACACTTTCACAAGTTAGAATGGAATATCAACCATAGGCACCAAGGAACAGCTCTCCACACAGGCCTGCTTTGGTCCATCTTGTCTACATTAAGAAGAGAGAGGCTCATTCAGACACATCCCTTCATCCTGACCAGGTTGTTTGCCATGGAAGATGACTTCTGCTCTCTCAGGTCCTTCATAGCTGCCTACATCTTCTCCAGGGATCATTTCTGCATGGACCTTTGAGGTTCTCAGCAGGTGGAAGATCCCCCACATTCCTGTATTGTAAGACCCACTCTGTCCCTGCTCTTCTGTAAAGTTAGATTGAGGGAACAGTGTATGGTTAGGGTTAAGAACCTGTTTGATGTGGCTTAGGAATCACTCTGCTGGATGAAGAATGGTATTGGGAACCTGGGATATTTATAATAATATATAGGTGAAATATATGTATGAAAACAGAAATCCAAGTAAGATTTGAAGGCCAGAAGGGCATTGGGCCCTTGATTGGGATACTTAGCTTTGAATGACTTTCTGCACAGATGTCTCAGATAAATCGGTACACAATGGCATAGGACCTTGTACCTTGGATGATTGAATGTAGAAGAGAACATCCAGTCAAAAAGGGATAGTAGGTAGGATTAGGAAGATAGTTGGTAAGTTTTGGAAGAAGAGTGAGTATGCAATTTGGACCAAAAGTTCTTTAGCAATAGGGTGTCGGTTAGAGAGTGAATGTAAACGTCAGCACATGTGAAGAGTCAGTCACAATGATGAACTGGGGAACATATGTAGGAAAGCAGATATCAATAGAGACATTAGGAAATCAGGCAAAGTATAAAGTGAGTGAGTGGATTAGACATTTTCAACAGGGTTGAGGTTGAATATATCATCTTAGGAAGAAACAAATGTGTAGTCACCAATAGCATTGACATTTGAGAGCATTAGGCAACCTGGACAAGGATGTTTTTAGTAATCCATGCTCACTTTCCAATGAGGCGTTGGTGCAATCATAAGTGTGACCTTTGCATTTTGTGTCCAGAATATCACTGTGATAAAATGTATATGTAGATCAGGTGACATGAGTGTTTCTTCCACCATTTCTGGGAGTAATATGTTGAAGACATATAAATTAGCCTTTGGGGGTACAAATAGGTGTACCCTGGGTCTATGAATATAGAGATAATGCATGAATAGACCATACTGTGAATAAATAGTATAACAGGTTCCAATTTAAATAATGGATTGCATTGATATCTGAAAATATATAGGAAATCTAATATTGATACACAACCATTCATTCTAACCAGTTATACATCTAATGGTGATATTGGGGTTATGGTTTACCATGAAGGGGGTGTGAGTTTTGCTTCACAAGGGATTATGGAAATGGAAAAGAATGTGTTTGGAAAGAAGTCTCATGAAAAGACCAGTCAAGAAACGTGGAGGAATACATGTGTTCTGAAGCAGGAAGTGATTGAAAGGGAAATGAATGCCTAGAAATTTGTGAACTTGAGGATGAAATACATATCCTATGATGTGCATCAACTGAAGAAATAGTAATGTACCAGTGTTGAATAAAAATGAACGTCAAAATACACATCATGTCCCATAGGAATCTACTTGCATTCATGTTAAACTGGGTCAGTTACTGTAGAAATATTAGGATTTCAGCACTAGGAAACAAATATGTATTTCAGGTGGATGACTATTTCTGAGAATAATCTTGTGAAAAGTTGATTATAAATCCACATATATGAACATGAATGAATTTAGGGAGTATATAATATGACACATACATTTCATATTTTGAAAAATCTGGAGAGTGTGTGTATGTGTGTGTGTGTGTGTGTGTGTATATGTATATATATATATATATATATATATATATATATATATATATATATATACACAAAAGAAAAACACACACACAAACACAGACATTAAAGAGTAGAAATATATATGCCAATCGAAATTCATCATGAAATATTTATCATCCACAGATCCAAAAATATTTATTTTACTGAACATGTATTTATGTATCATGTTGTTCATGTGGGAAGCTCACCTGGAGGTTGAATTTTCAGTTCCAACAGCGTTTAGGAGGAGTGATCTCTTCTCACAGTTTGTATCTGCCAAGTCAGCCACCTCACAAGAATGGACGTGGGATAGGAGGTAGGATTCTATATGTGCATGTAAAAATGCATGTTGCTGAATAGGCTACAGAGAAAGGGAGACAGGAATTCACATATTTGTTAACATTCAAAACACATGGAGAACTATTTCTACTAAATTGGACTAGATTTATAACACCTACCCTTTATAATGCCAAAGGCCAGTCCAACTATACACCAGGCCTCCTCTGAACTGCCTGTATTTCTATTCTGTTTGAGTTATTTTTCTCCATCATATTAGTATTCGTAGTCACAATCTAGTAGGGTATGGGTGAGTGTCAGGGATTCAGTATTTCGAACGGAAAATAGGAAAATGAATCCAATGTGTAGGCCAATATGTGCTACAAAAAAATCTTCCCACTCTCATCCAGAACATTGCCTTGACATTACCTTCACAATAAGTAAGACACAATTTGAGGAGAAGAGTTAGAAATGCTGTGAATACATATGTGGAATGGAAAATGCTCAGGAGTTCACAACCTTGGAGGTGGTAGACTACTTTCCATGAGTAAGGGACAGGGTAAACACTCCACAAACGTGGAGCTCTGCTGGCCTAAAGACTTCGTGAGAAACTGCTTCTGAGGTTGGGCACTTGAAATATATGTTGTTGTCAGGAGCTTTAGCTTCCTTTGTAGTGAGACCATCAAACCAGGTCTGCATCTATGTGACCTGGAGGACATGGTTTCTGATTTTCCAATGAACATGAGGCAGAAGTGCTGAATTCTCTCTTTGCAGGTAAACTGTGGCCACTGGGGTCTAAGTGTCTCCCTGTGTGGACTGTGAAGCCATTTGGTCATCCTCCACTTTTCGTGGTGTTTCTTGCTGCTGCACTGGGAGTTTGGAATTTGCTTCAGGAAATACAAGGAGTTCAACTGGGACACAGTGCTGGAGGGAGTTCTGTCACGTGTGGTGGGTCAAGGTCCTAGGAGAATGCACCAGCCAGGCTTCTATCCCACAGAGCTTGCCCCCTTGACCATAGCAACCTGATTCTGAACATTGCCCTGAAACCTCTCCATATAACAAGATGCCTTTACATAGAAGGGTCTGCTCGCTGCACCATGTCAGTCACAAGCCATTTGGAAGCCAATGGCAGATCCACATGGCCCCACCACAGATGTTCTATCACACACCTGCACACCACTGCTCTAGGCCCACTACTCAGCAGGCCCCAACTCACTGGCATCTCTGTTCTACACCATTTTCATGAAACCCAGTCAATCAAGGCACTGTCTGGTACACTCATGATCAGCAACAGGACATCCAAAGGTTCTCCAGTGCCACCTGGTCATGGGAATTTCAAAAATGTCATGGTATTTATCTAGCTAGCCATTTTTAAAGGATGAAGTTGGAGGCACTGTGGGTTTCCATTCCTTCAGGAACCATTAAATGGTGAGGAAGCTCATTTCAACGAAAGCTCTGGAGAACTCTCACAAACAAGGCTTCCCAAGGAGTGGCCAAAAGGTCACAGGAAGCCAGGCCCATTGAGGTCTACAATGTGAGGTCCACGTGTGTTTGGACTCTCCACGATGGCTGCCAGGTCTTTAAGAATAAAATCATGTGATATCCGGGCTGAGATTCCCAGTGCTCTGTGGAAAGCCAGCCTGGGCCTAGATCTCAGTTTCCAAGGGCGACTCTCATGCGTGGCCTCCTAACATCCCGACACAATTCACGGCAATACTTCTCTGAGGTCAGTTCCAGAACTCAGTCTCCAAGGGGAATCACACCAGAGTTCAAGCCCAGGTGGACCCAGTCATCTCTTCCCACTGCCACACCACAATTCAAACCAAAACACTGCCACATGGCCCTCATCTTCTTCCATACAGACACTCATCATGACCTCTGGCTGGAGGTTTCCATGAGGGGCACAGCCCAAGACAGTGTCCACAATAAGCTCCCTTGCCTCTCATTTGCCTAATGTCAGGGTGGCCTGGACACCCTTCCTTTGGACCTGGAGTGATCAAATAGGCCTGCCTTTAATACTGCTCTACTTCTCCAATTGGAGGCCTACTGACTGCCGGGTATAGATTCTTTGTGTGAACTGGAGTCATGAGAAAACCCAAGCACCTATGGGCTAGCCTCTGCATGGCTTTGAAGGACTCATTTGACACAAAGGATCCCTATTCTCACTTGATGGAGGTCAGGAACCTTACAGAGGAAGGCGAGAGACCTCATCCAGGATGACCGCTTTTGTGCCAATTTGGCCTTGGATGCACGCATGGGATCTTTCTTTGGATCCATCAGGTGCTGACAATGTAAGCCACAGCCTCACACAGGGCCAAGAGGCTGATTCAGACACATCCCTTTGCAAAGCAATTAAGCAAAGAGCCACAGGTGATGCCCATTCATTTCCATTTGAAAACTGTTTTCTTCAGGCTTCACAAAGGGGTGCCCTGAGGCAAAGGCCTTCCTGACATTCAGGGCCACAAAAGGATAGGTAAGCCAAAGGCCCAAAGCAGGGTTTCTCTAGGGAGACTTTACTGATCACACTGATATCTGAGTTTTCTGAGATGCTCACCATTTCTTTCAACTATCCAGTACATGGCCATGTCACCGAGCTTGGAGGTGGTACATATCTTGGACACAAAACCATGAGCCTATTCTGGAGAGTGGCCAGAATTCAGGAAGAAAACAGGAACTTAGGAAGATAGTAGGCGTTGCCCATCCATAAGGCAAGCCGCAGTCCATTCATAAATTGGGCAGGATGAATGCTGGGAAGCTTTCTACTAGACAGGACACATCCATTGATGCATTCTCTTTTCTAATGTCTACAACCAGGGACACAGTGGGATACACAAACATAGAAACACTCGCCTTGTCAAAAGCCTTACTAGAAACAGTCCACTCCAACCCAAACAAACCGCCTTTCCTACCTATTCTCAGAACATGAGACAAAACCACAAACTCACACCCACACCCACAAAGGCACCTCCTTCCAAGTTGGTCTGTGACTACCCGGAGTGTCGTCTGACTGGTGGGCCATACTATGTTCCCCCGAAAGGGCCTGTCCTGTCTCACATCTGGCCTCCTTGGCCAACTCTGTGAAGTTGTCAGGAGCCAGCGGTGAGCCACTACCTGCTTTCTCAGGAAAGGCCCCTCTGCAGAGCTTTCCTGGCATTTGGCAATCCTCACCTCAGTGGGTACCAAGAAAGACTGACTCTGTCCTTGGTAAATCCAAACAAGTGAGCCCACTGGGACTGGGACTGGGACTGGCTCTGGGTGCCTGGCTTCCTGGATCCCAAGTTCAGAGAGTTCCATCACCAAGGAAGTGAGGTGAGGTCACTTCCTTCAGGAACTGAATGAGGTCACTGCCTTGGCAACCACTGTGTCCTAACAGTTGCTTCCAAGGCTCCCATGAGATGGAGGCTGCCCCTCCTTCCTGTGACACTTTCACAAGTTAGAATGGAATATCAACCATAGGCACCAAGGAACAGCTCTCCACACAGGCCTGCTTTGGTCCATCTTGTCTACATTAAGAAGAGAGAGGCTCATTCAGACACATCCCTTCATCCTGACCAGGTTGTTTGCCATGGAAGATGACTTCTGCTCTCTCAGGTCCTTCATAGCTGCCTACATCTTCTCCAGGGATCATTTCTGCATGGACCTTTGAGGTTCTCAGCAGGTGGAAGATCCCCCACATTCCTGTATTGTAAGACCCACTCTGTCCCTGCTCTTCTGTAAAGTTAGATTGAGGGAACAGTGTATGGTTAGGGTTAAGAACCTGTTTGATGTGGCTTAGGAATCACTCTGCTGGATGAAGAATGGTATTGGGAACCTGGGATATTTATAATAATATATAGGTGAAATATATGTATGAAAACAGAAATCCAAGTAAGATTTGAAGGCCAGAAGGGCATTGGGCCCTTGATTGGGATACTTAGCTTTGAATGACTTTCTGCACAGATGTCTCAGATAAATCGGTACACAATGGCATAGGACCTTGTACCTTGGATGATTGAATGTAGAAGAGAACATCCAGTCAAAAAGGGATAGTAGGTAGGATTAGGAAGATAGTTGGTAAGTTTTGGAAGAAGAGTGAGTATGCAATTTGGACCAAAAGTTCTTTAGCAATAGGGTGTCGGTTAGAGAGTGAATGTAAACGTCAGCACATGTGAAGAGTCAGTCACAATGATGAACTGGGGAACATATGTAGGAAAGCAGATATCAATAGAGACATTAGGAAATCAGGCAAAGTATAAAGTGAGTGAGTGGATTAGACATTTTCAACAGGGTTGAGGTTGAATATATCATCTTAGGAAGAAACAAATGTGTAGTCACCAATAGCATTGACATTTGAGAGCATTAGGCAACCTGGACAAGGATGTTTTTAGTAATCCATGCTCACTTTCCAATGAGGCGTTGGTGCAATCATAAGTGTGACCTTTGCATTTTGTGTCCAGAATATCACTGTGATAAAATGTATATGTAGATCAGGTGACATGAGTGTTTCTTCCACCATTTCTGGGAGTAATATGTTGAAGACATATAAATTAGCCTTTGGGGGTACAAATAGGTGTACCCTGGGTCTATGAATATAGAGATAATGCATGAATAGACCATACTGTGAATAAATAGTATAACAGGTTCCAATTTAAATAATGGATTGCATTGATATCTGAAAATATATAGGAAATCTAATATTGATACACAACCATTCATTCTAACCAGTTATACATCTAATGGTGATATTGGGGTTATGGTTTACCATGAAGGGGGTGTGAGTTTTGCTTCACAAGGGATTATGGAAATGGAAAAGAATGTGTTTGGAAAGAAGTCTCATGAAAAGACCAGTCAAGAAACGTGGAGGAATACATGTGTTCTGAAGCAGGAAGTGATTGAAAGGGAAATGAATGCCTAGAAATTTGTGAACTTGAGGATGAAATACATATCCTATGATGTGCATCAACTGAAGAAATAGTAATGTACCAGTGTTGAATAAAAATGAACGTCAAAATACACATCATGTCCCATAGGAATCTACTTGCATTCATGTTAAACTGGGTCAGTTACTGTAGAAATATTAGGATTTCAGCACTAGGAAACAAATATGTATTTCAGGTGGATGACTATTTCTGAGAATAATCTTGTGAAAAGTTGATTATAAATCCACATATATGAACATGAATGAATTTAGGGAGTATATAATATGACACATACATTTCATATTTTGAAAAATCTGGAGAGTGTGTGTATGTGTGTGTGTGTGTGTGTGTGTATATGTATATATATATATATATATATATATATATATATATATATATATACACAAAAGAAAAACACACACACAAACACAGACATTAAAGAGTAGAAATATATATGCCAATCGAAATTCATCATGAAATATTTATCATCCACAGATCCAAAAATATTTATTTTACTGAACATGTATTTATGTATCATGTTGTTCATGTGGGAAGCTCACCTGGAGGTTGAATTTTCAGTTCCAACAGCGTTTAGGAGGAGTGATCTCTTCTCACAGTTTGTATCTGCCAAGTCAGCCACCTCACAAGAATGGACGTGGGATAGGAGGTAGGATTCTATATGTGCATGTAAAAATGCATGTTGCTGAATAGGCTACAGAGAAAGGGAGACAGGAATTCACATATTTGTTAACATTCAAAACACATGGAGAACTATTTCTACTAAATTGGACTAGATTTATAACACCTACCCTTTATAATGCCAAAGGCCAGTCCAACTATACACCAGGCCTCCTCTGAACTGCCTGTATTTCTATTCTGTTTGAGTTATTTTTCTCCATCATATTAGTATTCGTAGTCACAATCTAGTAGGGTATGGGTGAGTGTCAGGGATTCAGTATTTCGAACGGAAAATAGGAAAATGAATCCAATGTGTAGGCCAATATGTGCTACAAAAAAATCTTCCCACTCTCATCCAGAACATTGCCTTGACATTACCTTCACAATAAGTAAGACACAATTTGAGGAGAAGAGTTAGAAATGCTGTGAATACATATGTGGAATGGAAAATGCTCAGGAGTTCACAACCTTGGAGGTGGTAGACTACTTTCCATGAGTAAGGGACAGGGTAAACACTCCACAAACGTGGAGCTCTGCTGGCCTAAAGACTTCGTGAGAAACTGCTTCTGAGGTTGGGCACTTGAAATATATGTTGTTGTCAGGAGCTTTAGCTTCCTTTGTAGTGAGACCATCAAACCAGGTCTGCATCTATGTGACCTGGAGGACATGGTTTCTGATTTTCCAATGAACATGAGGCAGAAGTGCTGAATTCTCTCTTTGCAGGTAAACTGTGGCCACTGGGGTCTAAGTGTCTCCCTGTGTGGACTGTGAAGCCATTTGGTCATCCTCCACTTTTCGTGGTGTTTCTTGCTGCTGCACTGGGAGTTTGGAATTTGCTTCAGGAAATACAAGGAGTTCAACTGGGACACAGTGCTGGAGGGAGTTCTGTCACGTGTGGTGGGTCAAGGTCCTAGGAGAATGCACCAGCCAGGCTTCTATCCCACAGAGCTTGCCCCCTTGACCATAGCAACCTGATTCTGAACATTGCCCTGAAACCTCTCCATATAACAAGATGCCTTTACATAGAAGGGTCTGCTCGCTGCACCATGTCAGTCACAAGCCATTTGGAAGCCAATGGCAGATCCACATGGCCCCACCACAGATGTTCTATCACACACCTGCACACCACTGCTCTAGGCCCACTACTCAGCAGGCCCCAACTCACTGGCATCTCTGTTCTACACCATTTTCATGAAACCCAGTCAATCAAGGCACTGTCTGGTACACTCATGATCAGCAACAGGACATCCAAAGGTTCTCCAGTGCCACCTGGTCATGGGAATTTCAAAAATGTCATGGTATTTATCTAGCTAGCCATTTTTAAAGGATGAAGTTGGAGGCACTGTGGGTTTCCATTCCTTCAGGAACCATTAAATGGTGAGGAAGCTCATTTCAACGAAAGCTCTGGAGAACTCTCACAAACAAGGCTTCCCAAGGAGTGGCCAAAAGGTCACAGGAAGCCAGGCCCATTGAGGTCTACAATGTGAGGTCCACGTGTGTTTGGACTCTCCACGATGGCTGCCAGGTCTTTAAGAATAAAATCATGTGATATCCGGGCTGAGATTCCCAGTGCTCTGTGGAAAGCCAGCCTGGGCCTAGATCTCAGTTTCCAAGGGCGACTCTCATGCGTGGCCTCCTAACATCCCGACACAATTCACGGCAATACTTCTCTGAGGTCAGTTCCAGAACTCAGTCTCCAAGGGGAATCACACCAGAGTTCAAGCCCAGGTGGACCCAGTCATCTCTTCCCACTGCCACACCACAATTCAAACCAAAACACTGCCACATGGCCCTCATCTTCTTCCATACAGACACTCATCATGACCTCTGGCTGGAGGTTTCCATGAGGGGCACAGCCCAAGACAGTGTCCACAATAAGCTCCCTTGCCTCTCATTTGCCTAATGTCAGGGTGGCCTGGACACCCTTCCTTTGGACCTGGAGTGATCAAATAGGCCTGCCTTTAATACTGCTCTACTTCTCCAATTGGAGGCCTACTGACTGCCGGGTATAGATTCTTTGTGTGAACTGGAGTCATGAGAAAACCCAAGCACCTATGGGCTAGCCTCTGCATGGCTTTGAAGGACTCATTTGACACAAAGGATCCCTATTCTCACTTGATGGAGGTCAGGAACCTTACAGAGGAAGGCGAGAGACCTCATCCAGGATGACCGCTTTTGTGCCAATTTGGCCTTGGATGCACGCATGGGATCTTTCTTTGGATCCATCAGGTGCTGACAATGTAAGCCACAGCCTCACACAGGGCCAAGAGGCTGATTCAGACACATCCCTTTGCAAAGCAATTAAGCAAAGAGCCACAGGTGATGCCCATTCATTTCCATTTGAAAACTGTTTTCTTCAGGCTTCACAAAGGGGTGCCCTGAGGCAAAGGCCTTCCTGACATTCAGGGCCACAAAAGGATAGGTAAGCCAAAGGCCCAAAGCAGGGTTTCTCTAGGGAGACTTTACTGATCACACTGATATCTGAGTTTTCTGAGATGCTCACCATTTCTTTCAACTATCCAGTACATGGCCATGTCACCGAGCTTGGAGGTGGTACATATCTTGGACACAAAACCATGAGCCTATTCTGGAGAGTGGCCAGAATTCAGGAAGAAAACAGGAACTTAGGAAGATAGTAGGCGTTGCCCATCCATAAGGCAAGCCGCAGTCCATTCATAAATTGGGCAGGATGAATGCTGGGAAGCTTTCTACTAGACAGGACACATCCATTGATGCATTCTCTTTTCTAATGTCTACAACCAGGGACACAGTGGGATACACAAACATAGAAACACTCGCCTTGTCAAAAGCCTTACTAGAAACAGTCCACTCCAACCCAAACAAACCGCCTTTCCTACCTATTCTCAGAACATGAGACAAAACCACAAACTCACACCCACACCCACAAAGGCACCTCCTTCCAAGTTGGTCTGTGACTACCCGGAGTGTCGTCTGACTGGTGGGCCATACTATGTTCCCCCGAAAGGGCCTGTCCTGTCTCACATCTGGCCTCCTTGGCCAACTCTGTGAAGTTGTCAGGAGCCAGCGGTGAGCCACTACCTGCTTTCTCAGGAAAGGCCCCTCTGCAGAGCTTTCCTGGCATTTGGCAATCCTCACCTCAGTGGGTACCAAGAAAGACTGACTCTGTCCTTGGTAAATCCAAACAAGTGAGCCCACTGGGACTGGGACTGGGACTGGCTCTGGGTGCCTGGCTTCCTGGATCCCAAGTTCAGAGAGTTCCATCACCAAGGAAGTGAGGTGAGGTCACTTCCTTCAGGAACTGAATGAGGTCACTGCCTTGGCAACCACTGTGTCCTAACAGTTGCTTCCAAGGCTCCCATGAGATGGAGGCTGCCCCTCCTTCCTGTGACACTTTCACAAGTTAGAATGGAATATCAACCATAGGCACCAAGGAACAGCTCTCCACACAGGCCTGCTTTGGTCCATCTTGTCTACATTAAGAAGAGAGAGGCTCATTCAGACACATCCCTTCATCCTGACCAGGTTGTTTGCCATGGAAGATGACTTCTGCTCTCTCAGGTCCTTCATAGCTGCCTACATCTTCTCCAGGGATCATTTCTGCATGGACCTTTGAGGTTCTCAGCAGGTGGAAGATCCCCCACATTCCTGTATTGTAAGACCCACTCTGTCCCTGCTCTTCTGTAAAGTTAGATTGAGGGAACAGTGTATGGTTAGGGTTAAGAACCTGTTTGATGTGGCTTAGGAATCACTCTGCTGGATGAAGAATGGTATTGGGAACCTGGGATATTTATAATAATATATAGGTGAAATATATGTATGAAAACAGAAATCCAAGTAAGATTTGAAGGCCAGAAGGGCATTGGGCCCTTGATTGGGATACTTAGCTTTGAATGACTTTCTGCACAGATGTCTCAGATAAATCGGTACACAATGGCATAGGACCTTGTACCTTGGATGATTGAATGTAGAAGAGAACATCCAGTCAAAAAGGGATAGTAGGTAGGATTAGGAAGATAGTTGGTAAGTTTTGGAAGAAGAGTGAGTATGCAATTTGGACCAAAAGTTCTTTAGCAATAGGGTGTCGGTTAGAGAGTGAATGTAAACGTCAGCACATGTGAAGAGTCAGTCACAATGATGAACTGGGGAACATATGTAGGAAAGCAGATATCAATAGAGACATTAGGAAATCAGGCAAAGTATAAAGTGAGTGAGTGGATTAGACATTTTCAACAGGGTTGAGGTTGAATATATCATCTTAGGAAGAAACAAATGTGTAGTCACCAATAGCATTGACATTTGAGAGCATTAGGCAACCTGGACAAGGATGTTTTTAGTAATCCATGCTCACTTTCCAATGAGGCGTTGGTGCAATCATAAGTGTGACCTTTGCATTTTGTGTCCAGAATATCACTGTGATAAAATGTATATGTAGATCAGGTGACATGAGTGTTTCTTCCACCATTTCTGGGAGTAATATGTTGAAGACATATAAATTAGCCTTTGGGGGTACAAATAGGTGTACCCTGGGTCTATGAATATAGAGATAATGCATGAATAGACCATACTGTGAATAAATAGTATAACAGGTTCCAATTTAAATAATGGATTGCATTGATATCTGAAAATATATAGGAAATCTAATATTGATACACAACCATTCATTCTAACCAGTTATACATCTAATGGTGATATTGGGGTTATGGTTTACCATGAAGGGGGTGTGAGTTTTGCTTCACAAGGGATTACGGAAATGGAAAAGAATGTGTTTGGAAAGAAGTCTCATGAAAAGACCAGTCAAGAAACGTGGAGGAATACATGTGTTCTGAAGCAGGAAGTGATTGAAAGGGAAATGAATGCCTAGAAATTTGTGAACTTGAGGATGAAATACATATCCTATGATGTGCATCAACTGAAGAAATAGTAATGTACCAGTGTTGAATAAAAATGAACGTCAAAATACACATCATGTCCCATAGGAATCTACTTGCATTCATGTTAAACTGGGTCAGTTACTGTAGAAATATTAGGATTTCAGCACTAGGAAACAAATATGTATTTCAGGTGGATGACTATTTCTGAGAATAATCTTGTGAAAAGTTGATTATAAATCCACATATATGAACATGAATGAATTTAGGGAGTATATAATATGACACATACATTTCATATTTTGAAAAATCTGGAGAGTGTGTGTATGTGTGTGTGTGTGTGTGTGTGTATATGTATATATATATATATGTATATATATATATATATATATATATATATATATACACAAAAGAAAAACACACACACAAACACAGACATTAAAGAGTAGAAATATATATGCCAATCGAAATTCATCATGAAATATTTATCATCCACAGATCCAAAAATATTTATTTTACTGAACATGTATTTATGTATCATGTTGTTCATGTGGGAAGCTCACCTGGAGGTTGAATTTTCAGTTCCAACAGCGTTTAGGAGGAGTGATCTCTTCTCACAGTTTGTATCTGCCAAGTCAGCCACCTCACAAGAATGGACGTGGGATAGGAGGTAGGATTCTATATGTGCATGTAAAAATGCATGTTGCTGAATAGGCTACAGAGAAAGGGAGACAGGAATTCACATATTTGTTAACATTCAAAACACATGGAGAACTATTTCTACTAAATTGGACTAGATTTATAACACCTACCCTTTATAATGCCAAAGGCCAGTCCAACTATACACCAGGCCTCCTCTGAACTGCCTGTATTTCTATTCTGTTTGAGTTATTTTTCTCCATCATATTAGTATTCGTAGTCACAATCTAGTAGGGTATGGGTTAGTGTCAGGGATTCAGTATTTCGAACGGAAAATAGGAAAATGAATCCAATGTGTAGGCCAATATGTGCTACAAAAAAATCTTCCCACTCTCATCCAGAACATTGCCTTGACATTACCTTCACAATAAGTAAGACACAATTTGAGGAGAAGAGTTAGAAATGCTGTGAATACATATGTGGAATGGAAAATGCTCAGGAGTTCACAACCTTGGAGGTGGTAGACTACTTTCCATGAGTAAGGGACAGGGTAAACACTCCACAAACGTGGAGCTCTGCTGGCCTAAAGACTTCGTGAGAAACTGCTTCTGAGGTTGGGCACTTGAAATATATGTTGTTGTCAGGAGCTTTAGCTTCCTTTGTAGTGAGACCATCAAACCAGGTCTGCATCTATGTGACCTGGAGGACATGGTTTCTGATTTTCCAATGAACATGAGGCAGAAGTGCTGAATTCTCTCTTTGCAGGTAAACTGTGGCCACTGGGGTCTAAGTGTCTCCCTGTGTGGACTGTGAAGCCATTTGGTCATCCTCCACTTTTCGTGGTGTTTCTTGCTGCTGCACTGGGAGTTTGGAATTTGCTTCAGGAAATACAAGGAGTTCAACTGGGACACAGTGCTGGAGGGAGTTCTGTCACGTGTGGTGGGTCAAGGTCCTAGGAGAATGCACCAGCCAGGCTTCTATCCCACAGAGCTTGCCCCCTTGACCATAGCAACCTGATTCTGAACATTGCCCTGAAACCTCTCCATATAACAAGATGCCTTTACATAGAAGGGTCTGCTCGCTGCACCATGTCAGTCACAAGCCATTTGGAAGCCAATGGCAGATCCACATGGCCCCACCACAGATGTTCTATCACACACCTGCACACCACTGCTCTAGGCCCACTACTCAGCAGGCCCCAACTCACTGGCATCTCTGTTCTACACCATTTTCATGAAACCCAGTCAATCAAGGCACTGTCTGGTACACTCATGATCAGCAACAGGACATCCAAAGGTTCTCCAGTGCCACCTGGTCATGGGAATTTCAAAAATGTCATGGTATTTATCTAGCTAGCCATTTTTAAAGGATGTGGGTTTCCATTCCTTCAGGAACCATTAAATGGTGAGGAAGCTCATTTCAACGAAAGCTCTGGAGAACTCTCACAAACAAGGCTTCCCAAGGAGTGGCCAAAAGGTCACAGGAAGCCAGGCCCATTGAGGTCTACAATGTGAGGTCCACGTGTGTTTGGACTCTCCACGATGGCTGCCAGGTCTTTAAGAATAAAATCATGTGATATCCGGGCTGAGATTCCCAGTGCTCTGTGGAAAGCCAGCCTGGGCCTAGATCTCAGTTTCCAAGGGCGACTCTCATGCGTGGCCTCCTAACATCCCGACACAATTCACGGCAATACTTCTCTGAGGTCAGTTCCAGAACTCAGTCTCCAAGGGGAATCACACCAGAGTTCAAGCCCAGGTGGACCCAGTCATCTCTTCCCACTGCCACACCACAATTCAAACCAAAACACTGCCACATGGCCCTCATCTTCTTCCATACAGACACTCATCATGACCTCTGGCTGGAGGTTTCCATGAGGGGCACAGCCCAAGACAGTGTCCACAATAAGCTCCCTTGCCTCTCATTTGCCTAATGTCAGGGTGGCCTGGACACCCTTCCTTTGGACCTGGAGTGATCAAATAGGCCTGCCTTTAATACTGCTCTACTTCTCCAATTGGAGGCCTACTGACTGCCGGGTATAGATTCTTTGTGTGAACTGGAGTCATGAGAAAACCCAAGCACCTATGGGCTAGCCTCTGCATGGCTTTGAAGGACTCATTTGACACAAAGGATCCCTATTCTCACTTGATGGAGGTCAGGAACCTTACAGAGGAAGGCGAGAGACCTCATCCAGGATGACCGCTTTTGTGCCAATTTGGCCTTGGATGCACGCATGGGATCTTTCTTTGGATCCATCAGGTGCTGACAATGTAAGCCACAGCCTCACACAGGGCCAAGAGGCTGATTCAGACACATCCCTTTGCAAAGCAATTAAGCAAAGAGCCACAGGTGATGCCCATTCATTTCCATTTGAAAACTGTTTTCTTCAGGCTTCACAAAGGGGTGCCCTGAGGCAAAGGCCTTCCTGACATTCAGGGCCACAAAAGGATAGGTAAGCCAAAGGCCCAAAGCAGGGTTTCTCTAGGGAGACTTTACTGATCACACTGATATCTGAGTTTTCTGAGATGCTCACCATTTCTTTCAACTATCCAGTACATGGCCATGTCACCGAGCTTGGAGGTGGTACATATCTTGGACACAAAACCATGAGCCTATTCTGGAGAGTGGCCAGAATTCAGGAAGAAAACAGGAACTTAGGAAGATAGTAGGCGTTGCCCATCCATAAGGCAAGCCGCAGTCCATTCATAAATTGGGCAGGATGAATGCTGGGAAGCTTTCTACTAGACAGGACACATCCATTGATGCATTCTCTTTTCTAATGTCTACAACCAGGGACACAGTGGGATACACAAACATAGAAACACTCGCCTTGTCAAAAGCCTTACTAGAAACAGTCCACTCCAACCCAAACAAACCGCCTTTCCTACCTATTCTCAGAACATGAGACAAAACCACAAACTCACACCCACACCCACAAAGGCACCTCCTTCCAAGTTGGTCTGTGACTACCCGGAGTGTCGTCTGACTGGTGGGCCATACTATGTTCCCCCGAAAGGGCCTGTCCTGTCTCACATCTGGCCTCCTTGGCCAACTCTGTGAAGTTGTCAGGAGCCAGCGGTGAGCCACTACCTGCTTTCTCAGGAAAGGCCCCTCTGCAGAGCTTTCCTGGCATTTGGCAATCCTCACCTCAGTGGGTACCAAGAAAGACTGACTCTGTCCTTGGTAAATCCAAACAAGTGAGCCCACTGGGACTGGGACTGGGACTGGCTCTGGGTGCCTGGCTTCCTGGATCCCAAGTTCAGAGAGTTCCATCACCAAGGAAGTGAGGTGAGGTCACTTCCTTCAGGAACTGAATGAGGTCACTGCCTTGGCAACCACTGTGTCCTAACAGTTGCTTCCAAGGCTCCCATGAGATGGAGGCTGCCCCTCCTTCCTGTGACACTTTCACAAGTTAGAATGGAATATCAACCATAGGCACCAAGGAACAGCTCTCCACACAGGCCTGCTTTGGTCCATCTTGTCTACATTAAGAAGAGAGAGGCTCATTCAGACACATCCCTTCATCCTGACCAGGTTGTTTGCCATGGAAGATGACTTCTGCTCTCTCAGGTCCTTCATAGCTGCCTACATCTTCTCCAGGGATCATTTCTGCATGGACCTTTGAGGTTCTCAGCAGGTGGAAGATCCCCCACATTCCTGTATTGTAAGACCCACTCTGTCCCTGCTCTTCTGTAAAGTTAGATTGAGGGAACAGTGTATGGTTAGGGTTAAGAACCTGTTTGATGTGGCTTAGGAATCACTCTGCTGGATGAAGAATGGTATTGGGAACCTGGGATATTTATAATAATATATAGGTGAAATATATGTATGAAAACAGAAATCCAAGTAAGATTTGAAGGCCAGAAGGGCATTGGGCCCTTGATTGGGATACTTAGCTTTGAATGACTTTCTGCACAGATGTCTCAGATAAATCGGTACACAATGGCATAGGACCTTGTACCTTGGATGATTGAATGTAGAAGAGAACATCCAGTCAAAAAGGGATAGTAGGTAGGATTAGGAAGATAGTTGGTAAGTTTTGGAAGAAGAGTGAGTATGCAATTTGGACCAAAAGTTCTTTAGCAATAGGGTGTCGGTTAGAGAGTGAATGTAAACGTCAGCACATGTGAAGAGTCAGTCACAATGATGAACTGGGGAACATATGTAGGAAAGCAGATATCAATAGAGACATTAGGAAATCAGGCAAAGTATAAAGTGAGTGAGTGGATTAGACATTTTCAACAGGGTTGAGGTTGAATATATCATCTTAGGAAGAAACAAATGTGTAGTCACCAATAGCATTGACATTTGAGAGCATTAGGCAACCTGGACAAGGATGTTTTTAGTAATCCATGCTCACTTTCCAATGAGGCGTTGGTGCAATCATAAGTGTGACCTTTGCATTTTGTGTCCAGAATATCACTGTGATAAAATGTATATGTAGATCAGGTGACATGAGTGTTTCTTCCACCATTTCTGGGAGTAATATGTTGAAGACATATAAATTAGCCTTTGGGGGTACAAATAGGTGTACCCTGGGTCTATGAATATAGAGATAATGCATGAATAGACCATACTGTGAATAAATAGTATAACAGGTTCCAATTTAAATAATGGATTGCATTGATATCTGAAAATATATAGGAAATCTAATATTGATACACAACCATTCATTCTAACCAGTTATACATCTAATGGTGATATTGGGGTTATGGTTTACCATGAAGGGGGTGTGAGTTTTGCTTCACAAGGGATTATGGAAATGGAAAAGAATGTGTTTGGAAAGAAGTCTCATGAAAAGACCAGTCAAGAAACGTGGAGGAATACATGTGTTCTGAAGCAGGAAGTGGTTGAAAGGGAAATGAATGCCTAGAAATTTGTGAACTTGAGGATGAAATACATATCCTATGATGTGCATCAACTGAAGAAATAGTAATGTACCAGTGTTGAATAAAAATGAACGTCAAAATACACATCATGTCCCATAGGAATCTACTTGCATTCATGTTAAACTGGGTCAGTTACTGTAGAAATATTAGGATTTCAGCACTAGGAAACAAATATGTATTTCAGGTGGATGACTATTTCTGAGAATAATCTTGTGAAAAGTTGATTATAAATCCACATATATGAACATGAATGAATTTAGGGAGTATATAATATGACACATACATTTCATATTTTGAAAAATCTGGAGAGTGTGTGTATGTGTGTGTGTGTGTGTGTATATGTATATATATATATATATATATATATATATATATATATATACACACAAAAGAAAAACACACACACAAACACAGACATTAAAGAGTAGAAATATATATGCCAATCGAAATTCATCATGAAATATTTATCATCCACAGATCCAAAAATATTTATTTTACTGAACATGTATTTATGTATCATGTTGTTCATGTGGGAAGCTCACCTGGAGGTTGAATTTTCAGTTCCAACAGCGTTTAGGAGGAGTGATCTCTTCTCACAGTTTGTATCTGCCAAGTCAGCCACCTCACAAGAATGGACGTGGGATAGGAGGTAGGATTCTATATGTGCATGTAAAAATGCATGTTGCTGAATAGGCTACAGAGAAAGGGAGACAGGAATTCACATATTTGTTAACATTCAAAACACATGGAGAACTATTTCTACTAAATTGGACTAGATTTATAACACCTACCCTTTATAATGCCAAAGGCCAGTCCAACTATACACCAGGCCTCCTCTGAACTGCCTGTATTTCTATTCTGTTTGAGTTATTTTTCTCCATCATATTAGTATTCGTAGTCACAATCTAGTAGGGTATGGGTGAGTGTCAGGGATTCAGTATTTCGAACGGAAAATAGGAAAATGAATCCAATGTGTAGGCCAATATGTGCTACAAAAAAATCTTCCCACTCTCATCCAGAACATTGCCTTGACATTACCTTCACAATAAGTAAGACACAATTTGAGGAGAAGAGTTAGAAATGCTGTGAATACATATGTGGAATGGAAAATGCTCAGGAGTTCACAACCTTGGAGGTGGTAGACTACTTTCCATGAGTAAGGGACAGGGTAAACACTCCACAAACGTGGAGCTCTGCTGGCCTAAAGACTTCGTGAGAAACTGCTTCTGAGGTTGGGCACTTGAAATATATGTTGTTGTCAGGAGCTTTAGCTTCCTTTGTAGTGAGACCATCAAACCAGGTCTGCATCTATGTGACCTGGAGGACATGGTTTCTGATTTTCCAATGAACATGAGGCAGAAGTGCTGAATTCTCTCTTTGCAGGTAAACTGTGGCCACTGGGGTCTAAGTGTCTCCCTGTGTGGACTGTGAAGCCATTTGGTCATCCTCCACTTTTCGTGGTGTTTCTTGCTGCTGCACTGGGAGTTTGGAATTTGCTTCAGGAAATACAAGGAGTTCAACTGGGACACAGTGCTGGAGGGAGTTCTGTCACGTGTGGTGGGTCAAGGTCCTAGGAGAATGCACCAGCCAGGCTTCTATCCCACAGAGCTTGCCCCCTTGACCATAGCAACCTGATTCTGAACATTGCCCTGAAACCTCTCCATATAACAAGATGCCTTTACATAGAAGGGTCTGCTCGCTGCACCATGTCAGTCACAAGCCATTTGGAAGCCAATGGCAGATCCACATGGCCCCACCACAGATGTTCTATCACACACCTGCACACCACTGCTCTAGGCCCACTACTCAGCAGGCCCCAACTCACTGGCATCTCTGTTCTACACCATTTTCATGAAACCCAGTCAATCAAGGCACTGTCTGGTACACTCATGATCAGCAACAGGACATCCAAAGGTTCTCCAGTGCCACCTGGTCATGGGAATTTCAAAAATGTCATGGTATTTATCTAGCTAGCCATTTTTAAAGGATGAAGTTGGAGGCACTGTGGGTTTCCATTCCTTCAGGAACCATTAAATGGTGAGGAAGCTCATTTCAACGAAAGCTCTGGAGAACTCTCACAAACAAGGCTTCCCAAGGAGTGGCCAAAAGGTCACAGGAAGCCAGGCCCATTGAGGTCTACAATGTGAGGTCCACGTGTGTTTGGACTCTCCACGATGGCTGCCAGGTCTTTAAGAATAAAATCATGTGATATCCGGGCTGAGATTCCCAGTGCTCTGTGGAAAGCCAGCCTGGGCCTAGATCTCAGTTTCCAAGGGCGACTCTCATGCGTGGCCTCCTAACATCCCGACACAATTCACGGCAATACTTCTCTGAGGTCAGTTCCAGAACTCAGTCTCCAAGGGGAATCACACCAGAGTTCAAGCCCAGGTGGACCCAGTCATCTCTTCCCACTGCCACACCACAATTCAAACCAAAACACTGCCACATGGCCCTCATCTTCTTCCATACAGACACTCATCATGACCTCTGGCTGGAGGTTTCCATGAGGGGCACAGCCCAAGACAGTGTCCACAATAAGCTCCCTTGCCTCTCATTTGCCTAATGTCAGGGTGGCCTGGACACCCTTCCTTTGGACCTGGAGTGATCAAATAGGCCTGCCTTTAATACTGCTCTACTTCTCCAATTGGAGGCCTACTGACTGCCGGGTATAGATTCTTTGTGTGAACTGGAGTCATGAGAAAACCCAAGCACCTATGGGCTAGCCTCTGCATGGCTTTGAAGGACTCATTTGACACAAAGGATCCCTATTCTCACTTGATGGAGGTCAGGAACCTTACAGAGGAAGGCGAGAGACCTCATCCAGGATGACCGCTTTTGTGCCAATTTGGCCTTGGATGCACGCATGGGATCTTTCTTTGGATCCATCAGGTGCTGACAATGTAAGCCACAGCCTCACACAGGGCCAAGAGGCTGATTCAGACACATCCCTTTGCAAAGCAATTAAGCAAAGAGCCACAGGTGATGCCCATTCATTTCCATTTGAAAACTGTTTTCTTCAGGCTTCACAAAGGGGTGCCCTGAGGCAAAGGCCTTCCTGACATTCAGGGCCACAAAAGGATAGGTAAGCCAAAGGCCCAAAGCAGGGTTTCTCTAGGGAGACTTTACTGATCACACTGATATCTGAGTTTTCTGAGATGCTCACCATTTCTTTCAACTATCCAGTACATGGCCATGTCACCGAGCTTGGAGGTGGTACATATCTTGGACACAAAACCATGAGCCTATTCTGGAGAGTGGCCAGAATTCAGGAAGAAAACAGGAACTTAGGAAGATAGTAGGCGTTGCCCATCCATAAGGCAAGCCGCAGTCCATTCATAAATTGGGCAGGATGAATGCTGGGAAGCTTTCTACTAGACAGGACACATCCATTGATGCATTCTCTTTTCTAATGTCTACAACCAGGGACACAGTGGGATACACAAACATAGAAACACTCGCCTTGTCAAAAGCCTTACTAGAAACAGTCCACTCCAACCCAAACAAACCGCCTTTCCTACCTATTCTCAGAACATGAGACAAAACCACAAACTCACACCCACACCCACAAAGGCACCTCCTTCCAAGTTGGTCTGTGACTACCCGGAGTGTCGTCTGACTGGTGGGCCATACTATGTTCCCCCGAAAGGGCCTGTCCTGTCTCACATCTGGCCTCCTTGGCCAACTCTGTGAAGTTGTCAGGAGCCAGCGGTGAGCCACTACCTGCTTTCTCAGGAAAGGCCCCTCTGCAGAGCTTTCCTGGCATTTGGCAATCCTCACCTCAGTGGGTACCAAGAAAGACTGACTCTGTCCTTGGTAAATCCAAACAAGTGAGCCCACTGGGACTGGGACTGGGACTGGCTCTGGGTGCCTGGCTTCCTGGATCCCAAGTTCAGAGAGTTCCATCACCAAGGAAGTGAGGTGAGGTCACTTCCTTCAGGAACTGAATGAGGTCACTGCCTTGGCAACCACTGTGTCCTAACAGTTGCTTCCAAGGCTCCCATGAGATGGAGGCTGCCCCTCCTTCCTGTGACACTTTCACAAGTTAGAATGGAATATCAACCATAGGCACCAAGGAACAGCTCTCCACACAGGCCTGCTTTGGTCCATCTTGTCTACATTAAGAAGAGAGAGGCTCATTCAGACACATCCCTTCATCCTGACCAGGTTGTTTGCCATGGAAGATGACTTCTGCTCTCTCAGGTCCTTCATAGCTGCCTACATCTTCTCCAGGGATCATTTCTGCATGGACCTTTGAGGTTCTCAGCAGGTGGAAGATCCCCCACATTCCTGTATTGTAAGACCCACTCTGTCCCTGCTCTTCTGTAAAGTTAGATTGAGGGAACAGTGTATGGTTAGGGTTAAGAACCTGTTTGATGTGGCTTAGGAATCACTCTGCTGGATGAAGAATGGTATTGGGAACCTGGGATATTTATAATAATATATAGGTGAAATATATGTATGAAAACAGAAATCCAAGTAAGATTTGAAGGCCAGAAGGGCATTGGGCCCTTGATTGGGATACTTAGCTTTGAATGACTTTCTGCACAGATGTCTCAGATAAATCGGTACACAATGGCATAGGACCTTGTACCTTGGATGATTGAATGTAGAAGAGAACATCCAGTCAAAAAGGGATAGTAGGTAGGATTAGGAAGATAGTTGGTAAGTTTTGGAAGAAGAGTGAGTATGCAATTTGGACCAAAAGTTCTTTAGCAATAGGGTGTCGGTTAGAGAGTGAATGTAAACGTCAGCACATGTGAAGAGTCAGTCACAATGATGAACTGGGGAACATATGTAGGAAAGCAGATATCAATAGAGACATTAGGAAATCAGGCAAAGTATAAAGTGAGTGAGTGGATTAGACATTTTCAACAGGGTTGAGGTTGAATATATCATCTTAGGAAGAAACAAATGTGTAGTCACCAATAGCATTGACATTTGAGAGCATTAGGCAACCTGGACAAGGATGTTTTTAGTAATCCATGCTCACTTTCCAATGAGGCGTTGGTGCAATCATAAGTGTGACCTTTGCATTTTGTGTCCAGAATATCACTGTGATAAAATGTATATGTAGATCAGGTGACATGAGTGTTTCTTCCACCATTTCTGGGAGTAATATGTTGAAGACATATAAATTAGCCTTTGGGGGTACAAATAGGTGTACCCTGGGTCTATGAATATAGAGATAATGCATGAATAGACCATACTGTGAATAAATAGTATAACAGGTTCCAATTTAAATAATGGATTGCATTGATATCTGAAAATATATAGGAAATCTAATATTGATACACAACCATTCATTCTAACCAGTTATACATCTAATGGTGATATTGGGGTTATGGTTTACCATGAAGGGGGTGTGAGTTTTGCTTCACAAGGGATTACGGAAATGGAAAAGAATGTGTTTGGAAAGAAGTCTCATGAAAAGACCAGTCAAGAAACGTGGAGGAATACATGTGTTCTGAAGCAGGAAGTGATTGAAAGGGAAATGAATGCCTAGAAATTTGTGAACTTGAGGATGAAATACATATCCTATGATGTGCATCAACTGAAGAAATAGTAATGTACCAGTGTTGAATAAAAATGAACGTCAAAATACACATCATGTCCCATAGGAATCTACTTGCATTCATGTTAAACTGGGTCAGTTACTGTAGAAATATTAGGATTTCAGCACTAGGAAACAAATATGTATTTCAGGTGGATGACTATTTCTGAGAATAATCTTGTGAAAAGTTGATTATAAATCCACATATATGAACATGAATGAATTTAGGGAGTATATAATATGACACATACATTTCATATTTTGAAAAATCTGGAGAGTGTGTGTATGTGTGTGTGTGTGTGTGTGTGTATATGTATATATATATATATGTATATATATATATATATATATATATATATATATACACAAAAGAAAAACACACACACAAACACAGACATTAAAGAGTAGAAATATATATGCCAATCGAAATTCATCATGAAATATTTATCATCCACAGATCCAAAAATATTTATTTTACTGAACATGTATTTATGTATCATGTTGTTCATGTGGGAAGCTCACCTGGAGGTTGAATTTTCAGTTCCAACAGCGTTTAGGAGGAGTGATCTCTTCTCACAGTTTGTATCTGCCAAGTCAGCCACCTCACAAGAATGGACGTGGGATAGGAGGTAGGATTCTATATGTGCATGTAAAAATGCATGTTGCTGAATAGGCTACAGAGAAAGGGAGACAGGAATTCACATATTTGTTAACATTCAAAACACATGGAGAACTATTTCTACTAAATTGGACTAGATTTATAACACCTACCCTTTATAATGCCAAAGGCCAGTCCAACTATACACCAGGCCTCCTCTGAACTGCCTGTATTTCTATTCTGTTTGAGTTATTTTTCTCCATCATATTAGTATTCGTAGTCACAATCTAGTAGGGTATGGGTTAGTGTCAGGGATTCAGTATTTCGAACGGAAAATAGGAAAATGAATCCAATGTGTAGGCCAATATGTGCTACAAAAAAATCTTCCCACTCTCATCCAGAACATTGCCTTGACATTACCTTCACAATAAGTAAGACACAATTTGAGGAGAAGAGTTAGAAATGCTGTGAATACATATGTGGAATGGAAAATGCTCAGGAGTTCACAACCTTGGAGGTGGTAGACTACTTTCCATGAGTAAGGGACAGGGTAAACACTCCACAAACGTGGAGCTCTGCTGGCCTAAAGACTTCGTGAGAAACTGCTTCTGAGGTTGGGCACTTGAAATATATGTTGTTGTCAGGAGCTTTAGCTTCCTTTGTAGTGAGACCATCAAACCAGGTCTGCATCTATGTGACCTGGAGGACATGGTTTCTGATTTTCCAATGAACATGAGGCAGAAGTGCTGAATTCTCTCTTTGCAGGTAAACTGTGGCCACTGGGGTCTAAGTGTCTCCCTGTGTGGACTGTGAAGCCATTTGGTCATCCTCCACTTTTCGTGGTGTTTCTTGCTGCTGCACTGGGAGTTTGGAATTTGCTTCAGGAAATACAAGGAGTTCAACTGGGACACAGTGCTGGAGGGAGTTCTGTCACGTGTGGTGGGTCAAGGTCCTAGGAGAATGCACCAGCCAGGCTTCTATCCCACAGAGCTTGCCCCCTTGACCATAGCAACCTGATTCTGAACATTGCCCTGAAACCTCTCCATATAACAAGATGCCTTTACATAGAAGGGTCTGCTCGCTGCACCATGTCAGTCACAAGCCATTTGGAAGCCAATGGCAGATCCACATGGCCCCACCACAGATGTTCTATCACACACCTGCACACCACTGCTCTAGGCCCACTACTCAGCAGGCCCCAACTCACTGGCATCTCTGTTCTACACCATTTTCATGAAACCCAGTCAATCAAGGCACTGTCTGGTACACTCATGATCAGCAACAGGACATCCAAAGGTTCTCCAGTGCCACCTGGTCATGGGAATTTCAAAAATGTCATGGTATTTATCTAGCTAGCCATTTTTAAAGGATGTGGGTTTCCATTCCTTCAGGAACCATTAAATGGTGAGGAAGCTCATTTCAACGAAAGCTCTGGAGAACTCTCACAAACAAGGCTTCCCAAGGAGTGGCCAAAAGGTCACAGGAAGCCAGGCCCATTGAGGTCTACAATGTGAGGTCCACGTGTGTTTGGACTCTCCACGATGGCTGCCAGGTCTTTAAGAATAAAATCATGTGATATCCGGGCTGAGATTCCCAGTGCTCTGTGGAAAGCCAGCCTGGGCCTAGATCTCAGTTTCCAAGGGCGACTCTCATGCGTGGCCTCCTAACATCCCGACACAATTCACGGCAATACTTCTCTGAGGTCAGTTCCAGAACTCAGTCTCCAAGGGGAATCACACCAGAGTTCAAGCCCAGGTGGACCCAGTCATCTCTTCCCACTGCCACACCACAATTCAAACCAAAACACTGCCACATGGCCCTCATCTTCTTCCATACAGACACTCATCATGACCTCTGGCTGGAGGTTTCCATGAGGGGCACAGCCCAAGACAGTGTCCACAATAAGCTCCCTTGCCTCTCATTTGCCTAATGTCAGGGTGGCCTGGACACCCTTCCTTTGGACCTGGAGTGATCAAATAGGCCTGCCTTTAATACTGCTCTACTTCTCCAATTGGAGGCCTACTGACTGCCGGGTATAGATTCTTTGTGTGAACTGGAGTCATGAGAAAACCCAAGCACCTATGGGCTAGCCTCTGCATGGCTTTGAAGGACTCATTTGACACAAAGGATCCCTATTCTCACTTGATGGAGGTCAGGAACCTTACAGAGGAAGGCGAGAGACCTCATCCAGGATGACCGCTTTTGTGCCAATTTGGCCTTGGATGCACGCATGGGATCTTTCTTTGGATCCATCAGGTGCTGACAATGTAAGCCACAGCCTCACACAGGGCCAAGAGGCTGATTCAGACACATCCCTTTGCAAAGCAATTAAGCAAAGAGCCACAGGTGATGCCCATTCATTTCCATTTGAAAACTGTTTTCTTCAGGCTTCACAAAGGGGTGCCCTGAGGCAAAGGCCTTCCTGACATTCAGGGCCACAAAAGGATAGGTAAGCCAAAGGCCCAAAGCAGGGTTTCTCTAGGGAGACTTTACTGATCACACTGATATCTGAGTTTTCTGAGATGCTCACCATTTCTTTCAACTATCCAGTACATGGCCATGTCACCGAGCTTGGAGGTGGTACATATCTTGGACACAAAACCATGAGCCTATTCTGGAGAGTGGCCAGAATTCAGGAAGAAAACAGGAACTTAGGAAGATAGTAGGCGTTGCCCATCCATAAGGCAAGCCGCAGTCCATTCATAAATTGGGCAGGATGAATGCTGGGAAGCTTTCTACTAGACAGGACACATCCATTGATGCATTCTCTTTTCTAATGTCTACAACCAGGGACACAGTGGGATACACAAACATAGAAACACTCGCCTTGTCAAAAGCCTTACTAGAAACAGTCCACTCCAACCCAAACAAACCGCCTTTCCTACCTATTCTCAGAACATGAGACAAAACCACAAACTCACACCCACACCCACAAAGGCACCTCCTTCCAAGTTGGTCTGTGACTACCCGGAGTGTCGTCTGACTGGTGGGCCATACTATGTTCCCCCGAAAGGGCCTGTCCTGTCTCACATCTGGCCTCCTTGGCCAACTCTGTGAAGTTGTCAGGAGCCAGCGGTGAGCCACTACCTGCTTTCTCAGGAAAGGCCCCTCTGCAGAGCTTTCCTGGCATTTGGCAATCCTCACCTCAGTGGGTACCAAGAAAGACTGACTCTGTCCTTGGTAAATCCAAACAAGTGAGCCCACTGGGACTGGGACTGGGACTGGCTCTGGGTGCCTGGCTTCCTGGATCCCAAGTTCAGAGAGTTCCATCACCAAGGAAGTGAGGTGAGGTCACTTCCTTCAGGAACTGAATGAGGTCACTGCCTTGGCAACCACTGTGTCCTAACAGTTGCTTCCAAGGCTCCCATGAGATGGAGGCTGCCCCTCCTTCCTGTGACACTTTCACAAGTTAGAATGGAATATCAACCATAGGCACCAAGGAACAGCTCTCCACACAGGCCTGCTTTGGTCCATCTTGTCTACATTAAGAAGAGAGAGGCTCATTCAGACACATCCCTTCATCCTGACCAGGTTGTTTGCCATGGAAGATGACTTCTGCTCTCTCAGGTCCTTCATAGCTGCCTACATCTTCTCCAGGGATCATTTCTGCATGGACCTTTGAGGTTCTCAGCAGGTGGAAGATCCCCCACATTCCTGTATTGTAAGACCCACTCTGTCCCTGCTCTTCTGTAAAGTTAGATTGAGGGAACAGTGTATGGTTAGGGTTAAGAACCTGTTTGATGTGGCTTAGGAATCACTCTGCTGGATGAAGAATGGTATTGGGAACCTGGGATATTTATAATAATATATAGGTGAAATATATGTATGAAAACAGAAATCCAAGTAAGATTTGAAGGCCAGAAGGGCATTGGGCCCTTGATTGGGATACTTAGCTTTGAATGACTTTCTGCACAGATGTCTCAGATAAATCGGTACACAATGGCATAGGACCTTGTACCTTGGATGATTGAATGTAGAAGAGAACATCCAGTCAAAAAGGGATAGTAGGTAGGATTAGGAAGATAGTTGGTAAGTTTTGGAAGAAGAGTGAGTATGCAATTTGGACCAAAAGTTCTTTAGCAATAGGGTGTCGGTTAGAGAGTGAATGTAAACGTCAGCACATGTGAAGAGTCAGTCACAATGATGAACTGGGGAACATATGTAGGAAAGCAGATATCAATAGAGACATTAGGAAATCAGGCAAAGTATAAAGTGAGTGAGTGGATTAGACATTTTCAACAGGGTTGAGGTTGAATATATCATCTTAGGAAGAAACAAATGTGTAGTCACCAATAGCATTGACATTTGAGAGCATTAGGCAACCTGGACAAGGATGTTTTTAGTAATCCATGCTCACTTTCCAATGAGGCGTTGGTGCAATCATAAGTGTGACCTTTGCATTTTGTGTCCAGAATATCACTGTGATAAAATGTATATGTAGATCAGGTGACATGAGTGTTTCTTCCACCATTTCTGGGAGTAATATGTTGAAGACATATAAATTAGCCTTTGGGGGTACAAATAGGTGTACCCTGGGTCTATGAATATAGAGATAATGCATGAATAGACCATACTGTGAATAAATAGTATAACAGGTTCCAATTTAAATAATGGATTGCATTGATATCTGAAAATATATAGGAAATCTAATATTGATACACAACCATTCATTCTAACCAGTTATACATCTAATGGTGATATTGGGGTTATGGTTTACCATGAAGGGGGTGTGAGTTTTGCTTCACAAGGGATTATGGAAATGGAAAAGAATGTGTTTGGAAAGAAGTCTCATGAAAAGACCAGTCAAGAAACGTGGAGGAATACATGTGTTCTGAAGCAGGAAGTGATTGAAAGGGAAATGAATGCCTAGAAATTTGTGAACTTGAGGATGAAATACATATCCTATGATGTGCATCAACTGAAGAAATAGTAATGTACCAGTGTTGAATAAAAATGAACGTCAAAATACACATCATGTCCCATAGGAATCTACTTGCATTCATGTTAAACTGGGTCAGTTACTGTAGAAATATTAGGATTTCAGCACTAGGAAACAAATATGTATTTCAGGTGGATGACTATTTCTGAGAATAATCTTGTGAAAAGTTGATTATAAATCCACATATATGAACATGAATGAATTTAGGGAGTATATAATATGACACATACATTTAATATTTTGAAAAATCTGGAGAGTGTGTGTATGTGTGTGTGTGTGTGTGTATATGTATATATATATATATATATATATATATATATACACACAAAAGAAAAACACACACACAAACACAGACATTAAAGAGTAGAAATATATATGCCAATCGAAATTCATCATGAAATATTTATCATCCACAGATCCAAAAATATTTATTTTACTGAACATGTATTTATGTATCATGTTGTTCATGTGGGAAGCTCACCTGGAGGTTGAATTTTCAGTTCCAACAGCGTTTAGGAGGAGTGATCTCTTCTCACAGTTTGTATCTGCCAAGTCAGCCACCTCACAAGAATGGACGTGGGATAGGAGGTAGGATTCTATATGTGCATGTAAAAATGCATGTTGCTGAATAGGCTACAGAGAAAGGGAGACAGGAATTCACATATTTGTTAACATTCAAAACACATGGAGAACTATTTCTACTAAATTGGACTAGATTTATAACACCTACCCTTTATAATGCCAAAGGCCAGTCCAACTATACACCAGGCCTCCTCTGAACTGCCTGTATTTCTATTCTGTTTGAGTTATTTTTCTCCATCATATTAGTATTCGTAGTCACAATCTAGTAGGGTATGGGTGAGTGTCAGGGATTCAGTATTTCGAACGGAAAATAGGAAAATGAATCCAATGTGTAGGCCAATATGTGCTACAAAAAAATCTTCCCACTCTCATCCAGAACATTGCCTTGACATTACCTTCACAATAAGTAAGACACAATTTGAGGAGAAGAGTTAGAAATGCTGTGAATACATATGTGGAATGGAAAATGCTCAGGAGTTCACAACCTTGGAGGTGGTAGACTACTTTCCATGAGTAAGGGACAGGGTAAACACTCCACAAACGTGGAGCTCTGCTGGCCTAAAGACTTCGTGAGAAACTGCTTCTGAGGTTGGGCACTTGAAATATATGTTGTTGTCAGGAGCTTTAGCTTCCTTTGTAGTGAGACCATCAAACCAGGTCTGCATCTATGTGACCTGGAGGACATGGTTTCTGATTTTCCAATGAACATGAGGCAGAAGTGCTGAATTCTCTCTTTGCAGGTAAACTGTGGCCACTGGGGTCTAAGTGTCTCCCTGTGTGGACTGTGAAGCCATTTGGTCATCCTCCACTTTTCGTGGTGTTTCTTGCTGCTGCACTGGGAGTTTGGAATTTGCTTCAGGAAATACAAGGAGTTCAACTGGGACACAGTGCTGGAGGGAGTTCTGTCACGTGTGGTGGGTCAAGGTCCTAGGAGAATGCACCAGCCAGGCTTCTATCCCACAGAGCTTGCCCCCTTGACCATAGCAACCTGATTCTGAACATTGCCCTGAAACCTCTCCATATAACAAGATGCCTTTACATAGAAGGGTCTGCTCGCTGCACCATGTCAGTCACAAGCCATTTGGAAGCCAATGGCAGATCCACATGGCCCCACCACAGATGTTCTATCACACACCTGCACACCACTGCTCTAGGCCCACTACTCAGCAGGCCCCAACTCACTGGCATCTCTGTTCTACACCATTTTCATGAAACCCAGTCAATCAAGGCACTGTCTGGTACACTCATGATCAGCAACAGGACATCCAAAGGTTCTCCAGTGCCACCTGGTCATGGGAATTTCAAAAATGTCATGGTATTTATCTAGCTAGCCATTTTTAAAGGATGAAGTTGGAGGCACTGTGGGTTTCCATTCCTTCAGGAACCATTAAATGGTGAGGAAGCTCATTTCAACGAAAGCTCTGGAGAACTCTCACAAACAAGGCTTCCCAAGGAGTGGCCAAAAGGTCACAGGAAGCCAGGCCCATTGAGGTCTACAATGTGAGGTCCACGTGTGTTTGGACTCTCCACGATGGCTGCCAGGTCTTTAAGAATAAAATCATGTGATATCCGGGCTGAGATTCCCAGTGCTCTGTGGAAAGCCAGCCTGGGCCTAGATCTCAGTTTCCAAGGGCGACTCTCATGCGTGGCCTCCTAACATCCCGACACAATTCACGGCAATACTTCTCTGAGGTCAGTTCCAGAACTCAGTCTCCAAGGGGAATCACACCAGAGTTCAAGCCCAGGTGGACCCAGTCATCTCTTCCCACTGCCACACCACAATTCAAACCAAAACACTGCCACATGGCCCTCATCTTCTTCCATACAGACACTCATCATGACCTCTGGCTGGAGGTTTCCATGAGGGGCACAGCCCAAGACAGTGTCCACAATAAGCTCCCTTGCCTCTCATTTGCCTAATGTCAGGGTGGCCTGGACACCCTTCCTTTGGACCTGGAGTGATCAAATAGGCCTGCCTTTAATACTGCTCTACTTCTCCAATTGGAGGCCTACTGACTGCCGGGTATAGATTCTTTGTGTGAACTGGAGTCATGAGAAAACCCAAGCACCTATGGGCTAGCCTCTGCATGGCTTTGAAGGACTCATTTGACACAAAGGATCCCTATTCTCACTTGATGGAGGTCAGGAACCTTACAGAGGAAGGCGAGAGACCTCATCCAGGATGACCGCTTTTGTGCCAATTTGGCCTTGGATGCACGCATGGGATCTTTCTTTGGATCCATCAGGTGCTGACAATGTAAGCCACAGCCTCACACAGGGCCAAGAGGCTGATTCAGACACATCCCTTTGCAAAGCAATTAAGCAAAGAGCCACAGGTGATGCCCATTCATTTCCATTTGAAAACTGTTTTCTTCAGGCTTCACAAAGGGGTGCCCTGAGGCAAAGGCCTTCCTGACATTCAGGGCCACAAAAGGATAGGTAAGCCAAAGGCCCAAAGCAGGGTTTCTCTAGGGAGACTTTACTGATCACACTGATATCTGAGTTTTCTGAGATGCTCACCATTTCTTTCAACTATCCAGTACATGGCCATGTCACCGAGCTTGGAGGTGGTACATATCTTGGACACAAAACCATGAGCCTATTCTGGAGAGTGGCCAGAATTCAGGAAGAAAACAGGAACTTAGGAAGATAGTAGGCGTTGCCCATCCATAAGGCAAGCCGCAGTCCATTCATAAATTGGGCAGGATGAATGCTGGGAAGCTTTCTACTAGACAGGACACATCCATTGATGCATTCTCTTTTCTAATGTCTACAACCAGGGACACAGTGGGATACACAAACATAGAAACACTCGCCTTGTCAAAAGCCTTACTAGAAACAGTCCACTCCAACCCAAACAAACCGCCTTTCCTACCTATTCTCAGAACATGAGACAAAACCACAAACTCACACCCACACCCACAAAGGCACCTCCTTCCAAGTTGGTCTGTGACTACCCGGAGTGTCGTCTGACTGGTGGGCCATACTATGTTCCCCCGAAAGGGCCTGTCCTGTCTCACATCTGGCCTCCTTGGCCAACTCTGTGAAGTTGTCAGGAGCCAGCGGTGAGCCACTACCTGCTTTCTCAGGAAAGGCCCCTCTGCAGAGCTTTCCTGGCATTTGGCAATCCTCACCTCAGTGGGTACCAAGAAAGACTGACTCTGTCCTTGGTAAATCCAAACAAGTGAGCCCACTGGGACTGGGACTGGGACTGGCTCTGGGTGCCTGGCTTCCTGGATCCCAAGTTCAGAGAGTTCCATCACCAAGGAAGTGAGGTGAGGTCACTTCCTTCAGGAACTGAATGAGGTCACTGCCTTGGCAACCACTGTGTCCTAACAGTTGCTTCCAAGGCTCCCATGAGATGGAGGCTGCCCCTCCTTCCTGTGACACTTTCACAAGTTAGAATGGAATATCAACCATAGGCACCAAGGAACAGCTCTCCACACAGGCCTGCTTTGGTCCATCTTGTCTACATTAAGAAGAGAGAGGCTCATTCAGACACATCCCTTCATCCTGACCAGGTTGTTTGCCATGGAAGATGACTTCTGCTCTCTCAGGTCCTTCATAGCTGCCTACATCTTCTCCAGGGATCATTTCTGCATGGACCTTTGAGGTTCTCAGCAGGTGGAAGATCCCCCACATTCCTGTATTGTAAGACCCACTCTGTCCCTGCTCTTCTGTAAAGTTAGATTGAGGGAACAGTGTATGGTTAGGGTTAAGAACCTGTTTGATGTGGCTTAGGAATCACTCTGCTGGATGAAGAATGGTATTGGGAACCTGGGATATTTATAATAATATATAGGTGAAATATATGTATGAAAACAGAAATCCAAGTAAGATTTGAAGGCCAGAAGGGCATTGGGCCCTTGATTGGGATACTTAGCTTTGAATGACTTTCTGCACAGATGTCTCAGATAAATCGGTACACAATGGCATAGGACCTTGTACCTTGGATGATTGAATGTAGAAGAGAACATCCAGTCAAAAAGGGATAGTAGGTAGGATTAGGAAGATAGTTGGTAAGTTTTGGAAGAAGAGTGAGTATGCAATTTGGACCAAAAGTTCTTTAGCAATAGGGTGTCGGTTAGAGAGTGAATGTAAACGTCAGCACATGTGAAGAGTCAGTCACAATGATGAACTGGGGAACATATGTAGGAAAGCAGATATCAATAGAGACATTAGGAAATCAGGCAAAGTATAAAGTGAGTGAGTGGATTAGACATTTTCAACAGGGTTGAGGTTGAATATATCATCTTAGGAAGAAACAAATGTGTAGTCACCAATAGCATTGACATTTGAGAGCATTAGGCAACCTGGACAAGGATGTTTTTAGTAATCCATGCTCACTTTCCAATGAGGCGTTGGTGCAATCATAAGTGTGACCTTTGCATTTTGTGTCCAGAATATCACTGTGATAAAATGTATATGTAGATCAGGTGACATGAGTGTTTCTTCCACCATTTCTGGGAGTAATATGTTGAAGACATATAAATTAGCCTTTGGGGGTACAAATAGGTGTACCCTGGGTCTATGAATATAGAGATAATGCATGAATAGACCATACTGTGAATAAATAGTATAACAGGTTCCAATTTAAATAATGGATTGCATTGATATCTGAAAATATATAGGAAATCTAATATTGATACACAACCATTCATTCTAACCAGTTATACATCTAATGGTGATATTGGGGTTATGGTTTACCATGAAGGGGGTGTGAGTTTTGCTTCACAAGGGATTATGGAAATGGAAAAGAATGTGTTTGGAAAGAAGTCTCATGAAAAGACCAGTCAAGAAACGTGGAGGAATACATGTGTTCTGAAGCAGGAAGTGATTGAAAGGGAAATGAATGCCTAGAAATTTGTGAACTTGAGGATGAAATACATATCCTATGATGTGCATCAACTGAAGAAATAGTAATGTACCAGTGTTGAATAAAAATGAACGTCAAAATACACATCATGTCCCATAGGAATCTACTTGCATTCATGTTAAACTGGGTCAGTTACTGTAGAAATATTAGGATTTCAGCACTAGGAAACAAATATGTATTTCAGGTGGATGACTATTTCTGAGAATAATCTTGTGAAAAGTTGATTATAAATCCACATATATGAACATGAATGAATTTAGGGAGTATATAATATGACACATACATTTCATATTTTGAAAAATCTGGAGAGTGTGTGTATGTGTGTGTGTGTGTGTGTGTGTATATGTATATATATATATATATATATATATATATATATATATATATATACACAAAAGAAAAACACACACACAAACACAGACATTAAAGAGTAGAAATATATATGCCAATCGAAATTCATCATGAAATATTTATCATCCACAGATCCAAAAATATTTATTTTACTGAACATGTATTTATGTATCATGTTGTTCATGTGGGAAGCTCACCTGGAGGTTGAATTTTCAGTTCCAACAGCGTTTAGGAGGAGTGATCTCTTCTCACAGTTTGTATCTGCCAAGTCAGCCACCTCACAAGAATGGACGTGGGATAGGAGGTAGGATTCTATATGTGCATGTAAAAATGCATGTTGCTGAATAGGCTACAGAGAAAGGGAGACAGGAATTCACATATTTGTTAACATTCAAAACACATGGAGAACTATTTCTACTAAATTGGACTAGATTTATAACACCTACCCTTTATAATGCCAAAGGCCAGTCCAACTATACACCAGGCCTCCTCTGAACTGCCTGTATTTCTATTCTGTTTGAGTTATTTTTCTCCATCATATTAGTATTCGTAGTCACAATCTAGTAGGGTATGGGTGAGTGTCAGGGATTCAGTATTTCGAACGGAAAATAGGAAAATGAATCCAATGTGTAGGCCAATATGTGCTACAAAAAAATCTTCCCACTCTCATCCAGAACATTGCCTTGACATTACCTTCACAATAAGTAAGACACAATTTGAGGAGAAGAGTTAGAAATGCTGTGAATACATATGTGGAATGGAAAATGCTCAGGAGTTCACAACCTTGGAGGTGGTAGACTACTTTCCATGAGTAAGGGACAGGGTAAACACTCCACAAACGTGGAGCTCTGCTGGCCTAAAGACTTCGTGAGAAACTGCTTCTGAGGTTGGGCACTTGAAATATATGTTGTTGTCAGGAGCTTTAGCTTCCTTTGTAGTGAGACCATCAAACCAGGTCTGCATCTATGTGACCTGGAGGACATGGTTTCTGATTTTCCAATGAACATGAGGCAGAAGTGCTGAATTCTCTCTTTGCAGGTAAACTGTGGCCACTGGGGTCTAAGTGTCTCCCTGTGTGGACTGTGAAGCCATTTGGTCATCCTCCACTTTTCGTGGTGTTTCTTGCTGCTGCACTGGGAGTTTGGAATTTGCTTCAGGAAATACAAGGAGTTCAACTGGGACACAGTGCTGGAGGGAGTTCTGTCACGTGTGGTGGGTCAAGGTCCTAGGAGAATGCACCAGCCAGGCTTCTATCCCACAGAGCTTGCCCCCTTGACCATAGCAACCTGATTCTGAACATTGCCCTGAAACCTCTCCATATAACAAGATGCCTTTACATAGAAGGGTCTGCTCGCTGCACCATGTCAGTCACAAGCCATTTGGAAGCCAATGGCAGATCCACATGGCCCCACCACAGATGTTCTATCACACACCTGCACACCACTGCTCTAGGCCCACTACTCAGCAGGCCCCAACTCACTGGCATCTCTGTTCTACACCATTTTCATGAAACCCAGTCAATCAAGGCACTGTCTGGTACACTCATGATCAGCAACAGGACATCCAAAGGTTCTCCAGTGCCACCTGGTCATGGGAATTTCAAAAATGTCATGGTATTTATCTAGCTAGCCATTTTTAAAGGATGAAGTTGGAGGCACTGTGGGTTTCCATTCCTTCAGGAACCATTAAATGGTGAGGAAGCTCATTTCAACGAAAGCTCTGGAGAACTCTCACAAACAAGGCTTCCCAAGGAGTGGCCAAAAGGTCACAGGAAGCCAGGCCCATTGAGGTCTACAATGTGAGGTCCACGTGTGTTTGGACTCTCCACGATGGCTGCCAGGTCTTTAAGAATAAAATCATGTGATATCCGGGCTGAGATTCCCAGTGCTCTGTGGAAAGCCAGCCTGGGCCTAGATCTCAGTTTCCAAGGGCGACTCTCATGCGTGGCCTCCTAACATCCCGACACAATTCACGGCAATACTTCTCTGAGGTCAGTTCCAGAACTCAGTCTCCAAGGGGAATCACACCAGAGTTCAAGCCCAGGTGGACCCAGTCATCTCTTCCCACTGCCACACCACAATTCAAACCAAAACACTGCCACATGGCCCTCATCTTCTTCCATACAGACACTCATCATGACCTCTGGCTGGAGGTTTCCATGAGGGGCACAGCCCAAGACAGTGTCCACAATAAGCTCCCTTGCCTCTCATTTGCCTAATGTCAGGGTGGCCTGGACACCCTTCCTTTGGACCTGGAGTGATCAAATAGGCCTGCCTTTAATACTGCTCTACTTCTCCAATTGGAGGCCTACTGACTGCCGGGTATAGATTCTTTGTGTGAACTGGAGTCATGAGAAAACCCAAGCACCTATGGGCTAGCCTCTGCATGGCTTTGAAGGACTCATTTGACACAAAGGATCCCTATTCTCACTTGATGGAGGTCAGGAACCTTACAGAGGAAGGCGAGAGACCTCATCCAGGATGACCGCTTTTGTGCCAATTTGGCCTTGGATGCACGCATGGGATCTTTCTTTGGATCCATCAGGTGCTGACAATGTAAGCCACAGCCTCACACAGGGCCAAGAGGCTGATTCAGACACATCCCTTTGCAAAGCAATTAAGCAAAGAGCCACAGGTGATGCCCATTCATTTCCATTTGAAAACTGTTTTCTTCAGGCTTCACAAAGGGGTGCCCTGAGGCAAAGGCCTTCCTGACATTCAGGGCCACAAAAGGATAGGTAAGCCAAAGGCCCAAAGCAGGGTTTCTCTAGGGAGACTTTACTGATCACACTGATATCTGAGTTTTCTGAGATGCTCACCATTTCTTTCAACTATCCAGTACATGGCCATGTCACCGAGCTTGGAGGTGGTACATATCTTGGACACAAAACCATGAGCCTATTCTGGAGAGTGGCCAGAATTCAGGAAGAAAACAGGAACTTAGGAAGATAGTAGGCGTTGCCCATCCATAAGGCAAGCCGCAGTCCATTCATAAATTGGGCAGGATGAATGCTGGGAAGCTTTCTACTAGACAGGACACATCCATTGATGCATTCTCTTTTCTAATGTCTACAACCAGGGACACAGTGGGATACACAAACATAGAAACACTCGCCTTGTCAAAAGCCTTACTAGAAACAGTCCACTCCAACCCAAACAAACCGCCTTTCCTACCTATTCTCAGAACATGAGACAAAACCACAAACTCACACCCACACCCACAAAGGCACCTCCTTCCAAGTTGGTCTGTGACTACCCGGAGTGTCGTCTGACTGGTGGGCCATACTATGTTCCCCCGAAAGGGCCTGTCCTGTCTCACATCTGGCCTCCTTGGCCAACTCTGTGAAGTTGTCAGGAGCCAGCGGTGAGCCACTACCTGCTTTCTCAGGAAAGGCCCCTCTGCAGAGCTTTCCTGGCATTTGGCAATCCTCACCTCAGTGGGTACCAAGAAAGACTGACTCTGTCCTTGGTAAATCCAAACAAGTGAGCCCACTGGGACTGGGACTGGGACTGGCTCTGGGTGCCTGGCTTCCTGGATCCCAAGTTCAGAGAGTTCCATCACCAAGGAAGTGAGGTGAGGTCACTTCCTTCAGGAACTGAATGAGGTCACTGCCTTGGCAACCACTGTGTCCTAACAGTTGCTTCCAAGGCTCCCATGAGATGGAGGCTGCCCCTCCTTCCTGTGACACTTTCACAAGTTAGAATGGAATATCAACCATAGGCACCAAGGAACAGCTCTCCACACAGGCCTGCTTTGGTCCATCTTGTCTACATTAAGAAGAGAGAGGCTCATTCAGACACATCCCTTCATCCTGACCAGGTTGTTTGCCATGGAAGATGACTTCTGCTCTCTCAGGTCCTTCATAGCTGCCTACATCTTCTCCAGGGATCATTTCTGCATGGACCTTTGAGGTTCTCAGCAGGTGGAAGATCCCCCACATTCCTGTATTGTAAGACCCACTCTGTCCCTGCTCTTCTGTAAAGTTAGATTGAGGGAACAGTGTATGGTTAGGGTTAAGAACCTGTTTGATGTGGCTTAGGAATCACTCTGCTGGATGAAGAATGGTATTGGGAACCTGGGATATTTATAATAATATATAGGTGAAATATATGTATGAAAACAGAAATCCAAGTAAGATTTGAAGGCCAGAAGGGCATTGGGCCCTTGATTGGGATACTTAGCTTTGAATGACTTTCTGCACAGATGTCTCAGATAAATCGGTACACAATGGCATAGGACCTTGTACCTTGGATGATTGAATGTAGAAGAGAACATCCAGTCAAAAAGGGATAGTAGGTAGGATTAGGAAGATAGTTGGTAAGTTTTGGAAGAAGAGTGAGTATGCAATTTGGACCAAAAGTTCTTTAGCAATAGGGTGTCGGTTAGAGAGTGAATGTAAACGTCAGCACATGTGAAGAGTCAGTCACAATGATGAACTGGGGAACATATGTAGGAAAGCAGATATCAATAGAGACATTAGGAAATCAGGCAAAGTATAAAGTGAGTGAGTGGATTAGACATTTTCAACAGGGTTGAGGTTGAATATATCATCTTAGGAAGAAACAAATGTGTAGTCACCAATAGCATTGACATTTGAGAGCATTAGGCAACCTGGACAAGGATGTTTTTAGTAATCCATGCTCACTTTCCAATGAGGCGTTGGTGCAATCATAAGTGTGACCTTTGCATTTTGTGTCCAGAATATCACTGTGATAAAATGTATATGTAGATCAGGTGACATGAGTGTTTCTTCCACCATTTCTGGGAGTAATATGTTGAAGACATATAAATTAGCCTTTGGGGGTACAAATAGGTGTACCCTGGGTCTATGAATATAGAGATAATGCATGAATAGACCATACTGTGAATAAATAGTATAACAGGTTCCAATTTAAATAATGGATTGCATTGATATCTGAAAATATATAGGAAATCTAATATTGATACACAACCATTCATTCTAACCAGTTATACATCTAATGGTGATATTGGGGTTATGGTTTACCATGAAGGGGGTGTGAGTTTTGCTTCACAAGGGATTATGGAAATGGAAAAGAATGTGTTTGGAAAGAAGTCTCATGAAAAGACCAGTCAAGAAACGTGGAGGAATACATGTGTTCTGAAGCAGGAAGTGGTTGAAAGGGAAATGAATGCCTAGAAATTTGTGAACTTGAGGATGAAATACATATCCTATGATGTGCATCAACTGAAGAAATAGTAATGTACCAGTGTTGAATAAAAATGAACGTCAAAATACACATCATGTCCCATAGGAATCTACTTGCATTCATGTTAAACTGGGTCAGTTACTGTAGAAATATTAGGATTTCAGCACTAGGAAACAAATATGTATTTCAGGTGGATGACTATTTCTGAGAATAATCTTGTGAAAAGTTGATTATAAATCCACATATATGAACATGAATGAATTTAGGGAGTATATAATATGACACATACATTTCATATTTTGAAAAATCTGGAGAGTGTGTGTATGTGTGTGTGTGTGTGTGTGTGTATATGTATATATATATATATATATATATATATATATATATATATATATATATACACAAAAGAAAAACACACACACAAACACAGACATTAAAGAGTAGAAATATATATGCCAATCGAAATTCATCATGAAATATTTATCATCCACAGATCCAAAAATATTTATTTTACTGAACATGTATTTATGTATCATGTTGTTCATGTGGGAAGCTCACCTGGAGGTTGAATTTTCAGTTCCAACAGCGTTTAGGAGGAGTGATCTCTTCTCACAGTTTGTATCTGCCAAGTCAGCCACCTCACAAGAATGGACGTGGGATAGGAGGTAGGATTCTATATGTGCATGTAAAAATGCATGTTGCTGAATAGGCTACAGAGAAAGGGAGACAGGAATTCACATATTTGTTAACATTCAAAACACATGGAGAACTATTTCTACTAAATTGGACTAGATTTATAACACCTACCCTTTATAATGCCAAAGGCCAGTCCAACTATACACCAGGCCTCCTCTGAACTGCCTGTATTTCTATTCTGTTTGAGTTATTTTTCTCCATCATATTAGTATTCGTAGTCACAATCTAGTAGGGTATGGGTGAGTGTCAGGGATTCAGTATTTCGAACGGAAAATAGGAAAATGAATCCAATGTGTAGGCCAATATGTGCTACAAAAAAATCTTCCCACTCTCATCCAGAACATTGCCTTGACATTACCTTCACAATAAGTAAGACACAATTTGAGGAGAAGAGTTAGAAATGCTGTGAATACATATGTGGAATGGAAAATGCTCAGGAGTTCACAACCTTGGAGGTGGTAGACTACTTTCCATGAGTAAGGGACAGGGTAAACACTCCACAAACGTGGAGCTCTGCTGGCCTAAAGACTTCGTGAGAAACTGCTTCTGAGGTTGGGCACTTGAAATATATGTTGTTGTCAGGAGCTTTAGCTTCCTTTGTAGTGAGACCATCAAACCAGGTCTGCATCTATGTGACCTGGAGGACATGGTTTCTGATTTTCCAATGAACATGAGGCAGAAGTGCTGAATTCTCTCTTTGCAGGTAAACTGTGGCCACTGGGGTCTAAGTGTCTCCCTGTGTGGACTGTGAAGCCATTTGGTCATCCTCCACTTTTCGTGGTGTTTCTTGCTGCTGCACTGGGAGTTTGGAATTTGCTTCAGGAAATACAAGGAGTTCAACTGGGACACAGTGCTGGAGGGAGTTCTGTCACGTGTGGTGGGTCAAGGTCCTAGGAGAATGCACCAGCCAGGCTTCTATCCCACAGAGCTTGCCCCCTTGACCATAGCAACCTGATTCTGAACATTGCCCTGAAACCTCTCCATATAACAAGATGCCTTTACATAGAAGGGTCTGCTCGCTGCACCATGTCAGTCACAAGCCATTTGGAAGCCAATGGCAGATCCACATGGCCCCACCACAGATGTTCTATCACACACCTGCACACCACTGCTCTAGGCCCACTACTCAGCAGGCCCCAACTCACTGGCATCTCTGTTCTACACCATTTTCATGAAACCCAGTCAATCAAGGCACTGTCTGGTACACTCATGATCAGCAACAGGACATCCAAAGGTTCTCCAGTGCCACCTGGTCATGGGAATTTCAAAAATGTCATGGTATTTATCTAGCTAGCCATTTTTAAAGGATGTGGGTTTCCATTCCTTCAGGAACCATTAAATGGTGAGGAAGCTCATTTCAACGAAAGCTCTGGAGAACTCTCACAAACAAGGCTTCCCAAGGAGTGGCCAAAAGGTCACAGGAAGCCAGGCCCATTGAGGTCTACAATGTGAGGTCCACGTGTGTTTGGACTCTCCACGATGGCTGCCAGGTCTTTAAGAATAAAATCATGTGATATCCGGGCTGAGATTCCCAGTGCTCTGTGGAAAGCCAGCCTGGGCCTAGATCTCAGTTTCCAAGGGCGACTCTCATGCGTGGCCTCCTAACATCCCGACACAATTCACGGCAATACTTCTCTGAGGTCAGTTCCAGAACTCAGTCTCCAAGGGGAATCACACCAGAGTTCAAGCCCAGGTGGACCCAGTCATCTCTTCCCACTGCCACACCACAATTCAAACCAAAACACTGCCACATGGCCCTCATCTTCTTCCATACAGACACTCATCATGACCTCTGGCTGGAGGTTTCCATGAGGGGCACAGCCCAAGACAGTGTCCACAATAAGCTCCCTTGCCTCTCATTTGCCTAAAGTCAGGGTGGCCTGGACACCCTTCCTTTGGACCTGGAGTGATCAAATAGGCCTGCCTTTAATACTGCTCTACTTCTCCAATTGGAGGCCTACTGACTGCCGGGTATAGATTCTTTGTGTGAACTGGAGTCATGAGAAAACCCAAGCACCTATGGGCTAGCCTCTGCATGGCTTTGAAGGACTCATTTGACACAAAGGATCCCTATTCTCACTTGATGGAGGTCAGGAACCTTACAGAGGAAGGCGAGAGACCTCATCCAGGATGACCGCTTTTGTGCCAATTTGGCCTTGGATGCACGCATGGGATCTTTCTTTGGATCCATCAGGTGCTGACAATGTAAGCCACAGCCTCACACAGGGCCAAGAGGCTGATTCAGACACATCCCTTTGCAAAGCAATTAAGCAAAGAGCCACAGGTGATGCCCATTCATTTCCATTTGAAAACTGTTTTCTTCAGGCTTCACAAAGGGGTGCCCTGAGGCAAAGGCCTTCCTGACATTCAGGGCCACAAAAGGATAGGTAAGCCAAAGGCCCAAAGCAGGGTTTCTCTAGGGAGACTTTACTGATCACACTGATATCTGAGTTTTCTGAGATGCTCACCATTTCTTTCAACTATCCAGTACATGGCCATGTCACCGAGCTTGGAGGTGGTACATATCTTGGACACAAAACCATGAGCCTATTCTGGAGAGTGGCCAGAATTCAGGAAGAAAACAGGAACTTAGGAAGATAGTAGGCGTTGCCCATCCATAAGGCAAGCCGCAGTCCATTCATAAATTGGGCAGGATGAATGCTGGGAAGCTTTCTACTAGACAGGACACATCCATTGATGCATTCTCTTTTCTAATGTCTACAACCAGGGACACAGTGGGATACACAAACATAGAAACACTCGCCTTGTCAAAAGCCTTAC